>NC_069500.1:4221138-4471410 GCF_027579735.1 Bombina bombina
CTTTATCTTTAAAATATACAAAGCTGATGTACCAATTTTAAAGGCAACCCCTCGAATTTACAGAGCTTCAAGCATATAGAGTACAGATATAGTTTACTTGAATGCCTCAATATGATATAGAGGATATATTCAGATACTTTACGAGAATTCACTAATATGATAAGGTTTAACTGGTAGTTCTTAGTCTTAGCTCGCCTATGATCATTTAGTTTAAATCTTAGTGCTTAATATATATTAATCAGAGGGAGGGCTTTACACTACAATATCAGTTGGTGTTCAGCAAATATGTATTATATTTTCGGGCACTACAGGCCTTCAACCATGAATTTACTTCCAGAGACCACCAGATATCTTATTCACTTAAAGTTCCAAAGATAGATTTTACATAAAAAGAAAGAGTTCCAATCTATACAGACTTAACAATTCATCTACCCTCTACAGAGTTAGCACTAATTTACACCATATCTCCCTGTATACTGTGCCGCAAGCTACAAAATATGTTTGTTTCTCTTATCTATTCAAAAATGTTCAGAACGCTTTTTTTTTTTTATAGCCTAGGGCACCATACACGGGCTTAGAATGTAATACAGCCTTCTTTTGAATTGAATACAATATGGGAAAAGTTAGATTTTTCTTTCCTTTCCCTTTTCCTAACCTTTTTCCCCTTTATTTTTTTTTTTCCTTATTTTTTCTTTAGACTATACTGCGTACACTTCATAACTATTACATAGAACATAACATTTTATCACAGCATATACTTTGGCTTGACCCACTTTATAGTACTTAGACCATTTCCTATAGTTTCTGGAAAGTTAAAACAGGGAGATTGCCCCTGACAGATATGTTATACTTTACAACTCAATATCTACTATCTATTATCACAGGGTTACATCATCTACCACCAAATATCCCTAAATTTCCCAGAATAAGATTTCAGTTAACTGTCTGAGTTCAGTCTTCAAAACAAATAAAGTCTTGCACCCATAGGAGAGTCCCAAATATATTATGAACTTGTCTTGGCAAGATATTAATATGTCCTTGGAGCTCCAGCTGTCATGCTCTGATACTTTTTAGACTATATTTTTCTTAATTTCTTTTCTCTAATTTATTCCTTTATTTCTTTAAATGTTGGCAGTATGGTCTGCTCCATGAAACAGGTGAGACAAAAAGCTGGATAGAGAGGACCCACATTATCTATGCCTTCATCGTCAAAAGGTTTGCTTTCCTGTAAGTTATATGCACTTGCTTTGTCCCAGGAATTGATTAAACTTGCATCTTTCAAAATAATCAGTCTACCTCCAGGACAAGTCTGCTTTAAACAGCCCCCAACAATCTGAGGTGAACAGAGAAGGTTATAACCTGCGCACAAGGATATCCCCTCTATATTACGCTTGCATCTGGCTCCACCGCTGCTTCAAATGCCCAACAAACTTAGGGGTTATACACCTCTTTCTTCTGAAGCTATTTGTTAACCTAGCCTTTTAAGTCAAGGAAGCGCTGTACTCACCCCCCTTCCTCTTCACGGCGAGTTTCCTATCAAGCTCTGGTAACCTCCTCCTTCACCGGGGCTTTCAGCGCTCCCACAGCTATCCGGCCTGATGCGATGCCTCCAGACTCAGGCTATGACCGGCGCTGGAGCGTGACGTCAGAGCGAGTCGCCGGCTTGTCGGAAGGGGGGAGGCTAATTCCAACTGGCCGTATCGGATCTTTCCAGCCGATTTTCTTCCAGCCTGGTCCGGCCGACGCTCTCCGTCCCCCACTCTCTCCACCAGGGGGACGCCTGCGGCTACACGAAGGCCTCCACTGCCGCCCTCTGCCCACGAACCTGGGCCACCACGGGCACCTCCTCTCTTGAGCCGGCTCTTTCACCTTCAGGTATCTTTTAAGTTTTCTGAACAGTTCTGTAGCGGGCCGCAGCGGTCCAAGCGTTTAGATTATCAATTTGTCAGGTTTTGGCTGCAGTCCCGGTATACTGGCATTGGAAGTTTGTGGACACACACTTAGGCTGGTCCCAATCAGCCCCTTCTTGATTTAGGCTCTGAGAGTGTCCTTATGCCACCTTTTTTCTTCCTCTGGCCGGGTAACACAGGTATCTTGGCTCCCCAGCAAAAAGGCTATGTGGCTTGGGAGGTATAGGTTGTTACCTGTCTCCACACAGGTGAATTAAAGCGTGCCGCACCTCCACCATCACCTCCAACACGCTTCTCCCACAGGACTCTCTTACTCACTCCTCTGTGTAAATGCTCTCTGTACTGTGTACAAACATATGACTCACATACGGGGTGACAAAGCTTTGTGCCAGGGGGGTCTCACTCACTACTCTGTGTAAATGTTCTCTGTACTGTGTACAAACATATGACTCACATACGGGGTGACAAAGCTTTGTGCCAGGGGGGGTGCCACTCACTCCTCTGTGTAAATACTCTCTGTACTGTGTACAAACATATGACTCACATACGGGGTGACAAAGCTCTGTGCCAGGGGGGTCTCACTCACTCCTCTGTGTAAATGCTCTCTGTACTGTGTACAAACATATGACTCACATACGGGGTGACAAAGCTTTGTGCCAGGGGTCTCACTCACTCCTCTGTGTAAATGCTCTCTGTACTGTATGCAAACATATGACTCACATATGGGGTGACAAAGCTTTGTGCCAGGGGGGTCCCACTCACTCCTCTGTGTAAATACTCTCTGTACTGTGTATAAACATATGACTCACATACGGGGTGACAAAGCTTTGTGCCAGGGGGTGCCAATCACTCCTCTGTGTAAATGCTCTCTGTACTGTGTACAAACATATGACTCACATACGGGGTGATAAAGCTTTGTGCCAGGGGTCTCACTCACTCCTCTGTGTAAATGCTCTCTGTACTGTATACAAACATATGACTCACATATGGGGTGACAAAGCTTTGTGAGTGGGGTCTCACTCACTACTCTGTGTAAATGCTCTCTGTACTGTATACAAACATATGACTCACATATGGGGTGACAAAGCTTTGTGCCAGGGGGGTCCCACTCACTCCTCTGTGTAAATGCTCTCTGTACTGTGTACAAACATATGACTCACATAAGGGGTGACAAAGCTTTGTGCCAGGGGGTGCCACTCACTCCTCTGTGTAAATGCTCTCCGTACTGTATACAAACATATGACTCACATACGGGGTGACAAAGCTTTGTGCCAGGGTTCTCACTCACTCCTCTGTGTAAATGCTCTCTGTACTGTGTACAAAAATATGACACACATAAGGGGTGAGTGACATAGCTTTGTGCCAGGGGGTGCCACTTACTCCTCTGTGTAAATGCTCTCTGTACTGTGTACAAACATATGACTCACATACGGGGTGACAAAGCTTTGTGCCAGGGGTCTCACTCACTCCTCTGTGTAAATGCTCTCTGTACTGTGTACAAAAATATGACTCACATAAGGGGTGACAAAGCTTTGTGCCAGGGGGTGCCACTCACTCCTCTGTGTAAATGCTCTCTGTAATGTGTACAAACATATGACTCACATACGGGGTGACAAAGCTTTGTGCCAGGAGGGCTCACTCACTACTCTGTGTAAATGCTCTCTGTACTGTGTACAAACATATGACTCAAATACGGGGTGACAAACCTTTGTGCCAGGGGGGTGCCACTTACTCCTCTATGTAAATGCTCTCTGTACTGTGTACAAACCTATGACTCACATACAGGGTGACAAAGCTTTGTGCCAGGGGGGTGCCACTTACTCCTCTGTGTAAATACTCTCTGTACTGTGTACAAACATATGACTCACATACAGGGTGACAAAGCTTTGTGCGAGGGGGGTGCCACTTACTCCTCTGTGTAAATGCTCTCTGTACTGTGTACAAACATGTGACTCACATACAGGGTGACATAGCTTTGTGCCAGGGGGTGCCTCTCACTCCTCTGTGTAAATGCTCTCTGTACTGTGTACAAACATATGACTCACAGACGGGGTGACAAAGCTTTGTGCCAGGGGGTCTCACTCACTCCTCTGTGTAAATGCTCTCTGTACTGTGTACAAACATATGACTCACATACGGGGTGAAATAGTTTTGTGCCAGGGATCTCACTCACTACTCTGTGTAAATGCTCTCTGTACTGTGTACAAACATATGACTCATATACGGGGTGACAAAGCTTTGTGCCAGGGGTCTCACTTACTCCTCTGTGTAAATGCTCTCTGTACTGTGTACAAACATATGACTCACATACAGGGTGACAAAGCTTTGTGCCAGGGGGGGGTGCCACTCACTCCTCTGTGTAAATGCTCTCTGTACTGTGTACAAACATATGACTCACATACGGGGTGACAAAGCTTTGTGCCAGGAGTCTTACTCACTCCTCTGTGTAAATGCTCTCTGTACTGTGTACAAACATATGACTCACATACGGGGTGACAAAGCTTTGTGCCAGGGGGGTGCCACTCACTTCTCTGTGTAAATGCTCTCTGTACTGTGTACAAACATATGACTCACATACGGGGTGACAAAGCTTTGTGCCAGGGGGGTCTCACTCACTCCTCTGTGTAAATGCTCTCTGTACTGTGTACAAACATATGGCTCACATACGGGGTGACAAAGCTTTGTGCCAGGGGTGTCCCACTCACTCCTCTGTGTAAATGCTCTCTGTACTGTGTACAAACATATGACTCACATACGGGGTGACAAAGCTTTGTGCCAGGGGTCTCACTCACTCCTCTGTGTAAATGCTCTCTGTACTATGTACAAACATATAACTCACATACGGGGTGACAAAGCTTTGTGCCAGGGGGGTCTCACTCACTCCTCTGTGTACATGCTCTCTGTACTGTGTACAAACATATGACTCACATACGGGGTGACAAAGCTTTGTGCCAGGGCTCTCACTCACTCCTCTGTGTAAATGCTCTCTGTACTGTGTACAAACATATGACTCACATACGGGGTGACAAAGCTTTGTGCCAGGCGGTGCCACTTACTCCTCTGTGTAAATGCTCTCTGTACTGTGTAAAAACATATGACTCACATACAGGGTGACAAAGCTTTGTGCCAGGGGGTGCCACTCACTCCTCTGTGTAAATGCTCTCTGTACTGTGTACAAACATATGACTCACATAAGGGGTGACAAAGCTTTGTGCCAGGGGGTGCCACTTACTACTCCTCTGAGTAAATGCTCTCTGTACTGTGTACAAACATATGACTCACATACGGGGTGACAAAGCTTTGTGCCAGTGGGTCTCAATCACTCCTCTGTGTAAATGCTCTCTGTACTGTGTACAAACATATGACTCACATTCGGGGTGACAAAGCTTTGTGCCAGGGGGTCTCACTCACTACTCTGTGTAAATGTTCTCTGTACTGTATACAAACATATGACTCACATACGGGGTGACAAAGCTTTGTGCCAGGGGGTGCCACTCACTCCTCTGTGTAAATGCTCTCTGTACTGTGTACAAACTTATGACTCACATACAGGGTGACAAAGCTTTGTGCCAGGGGGGTCTCACTCACTCCTCTGTGTAAATGCTCTCTGTACTATGTACAAACATATGACTCACATACGGGGTGACAAAGCTTTGTGCCAGGGGGTGCCACTCACTCCTCTGTGTAAATGCTCTCTGTACTGTGTACAAACTTATGACTCACATACGGGGTGACAAAGCTTTGTGCCAGGGATCTTACTCACTCCTCTGTGTAAATGCTCTCTGTACTGTGTACAAACATATGACTCACATACAGGGTGACAAAGCTTTGTGCCAGGGGGGTCTCACTCTCTCCTCTGTGTAAATGCTCTCTGTACTATGTACAAACATATGACTCACATACGGGGTGACAAAGCTTTGTGCCAGGGGGTGCCACTTACTCCTCTGTGTACATGCTCTCTGTACTGTGTACAAACATATGACTCACATAAGGGGTGACAAAGCTTTGTGCCAGGGGGTGCCACTCACTCCTCTGTGTAAATGCTCTCCGTACTGTATACAAACATATGACTCACATACGGGGTGACAAAGCTTTGTGCCAGGGTTCTCACTCACTCCTCTGTGTAAATGCTCTCTGTACTGTGTACAAACATATGACTCACATACGGGGTGACAAAGCTTTGTGCCAGGGGGTCTCACTCACTCCTCTGTGTAAATGCTCTCTGTACTGTGTACAAACATATGACTCACATACGGGGTGACAAAGCTTTGTGCCAGGGGTCTTACTCACTCCTCTGTGTAAATGCTCTCTGTACTGTGTACAAACATATGACTCACATACGGGGTGACAAAGCTTTGTGCCAGGGGTCTCACTCACTCCTCTGTGTAAATGCTCTCTGTACTGTGTACAAAAATATGACACACATACGGGGTGAGTGACATAGCTTTGTGCCAGGGGGTGCCACTTACTCCTCTGTGTAAATGCTCTCTGTACTGTGTACAAACATATGACTCACATACGGGGTGACAAAGCTTTGTGCCAGGGGTCTCACTCACTCCTCTGTGTAAATGCTCTCTGTACTGTGTACAATAATATGACTCACATAAGGGGTGACAAAGCTTTGTGCCAGGGGGTGCCACTCACTCCTCTGTGTAAATGCTCTCTGTAATGTGTACAAACATATGACTCACATACGGGGTGACAAAGCTTTGTGCCAGGAGGGCTCACTCACTACTCTGTGTAAATGCTCTCTGTACTGTGTACAAACATATGACTCACATACGGGGTGACAAACCTTTGTGCCAGGGGGGTGCCACTTACTCCTCTATGTAAATGCTCTCTGTACTGTGTACAAACCTATGACTCACATACAGGGTGACAAAGCTTTGTGCCAGGGGGGTGCCACTTACTCCTCTGTGTAAATACTCTCTGTACTGTGTACAAACATATGACTCACATACAGGGTGACAAAGCTTTGTGCGAGGGGGGTGCCACTTACTCCTCTGTGTAAATGCTCTCTGTACTGTGTACAAATATGTGACTCACATACAGGGTGACATAGCTTTGTGCCAGGGGGTGCCTCTCACTCCTCTGTGTAAATGCTCTCTGTACTGTATACAAACATATGACTCACAGACGGGGTGACAAAGCTTTGTGCCAGGGGGTCTCACTCACTCCTCTGTGTAAATGCTCTCTGTACTGTGTACAAACATATGACTCACATACGGGGTGAAATAGTTTTGTGCCAGGGATCTCACTCACTACTCTGTGTAAATGCTCTCTGTACTGTGTACAAACATATGACTCACATACGGGATGACAAAGCTTTGTGCCAGGGGGGTGCCACTTACTCCTCTGTGTAAATGCTCTCTGTACTGTGTACAAACATATGACTCATATACGGGGTGACAAAGCTTTGTGCCAGGGGTCTCACTTACTCCTCTGTGTAAATGCTCTCTGTACTGTGTACAAACATATGACTCACATACAGGGTGACAAAGCTTTGTGCCAGGGGGGGGTTGTAACGGTACCAACCGGATACCAAGGGTTAACACCAGGGAACAATGTCCTGCATAGGGAATCAGCAATTCACAACCCAGCCAGTTTTCAGGTTTAAACAGAATGACATTTATTAAAAGGCTATGCCTAGTATTTATGCAGGTTTGACCCCCCCCCAGATCGGGGGGGGGGGGGGTTGAAAGAATGCTGTACATTAGATGAAGGGAACACACCCTTGACATGATACAATAGATTTACCTTGCTTAAGCTGATAACAATTTAAACACAAGACACATTTGGCTTTTCTTATCACCTAAGCATCTGCTCTCTGAGGGTGATTAAACAATGGACTGTTTATCAATAACATTAATGACAGTGCACAATAGCTGAGGCTAAAGCTGAACACAGTTAACTCTTTCAGTGCTGACAGAAGGGTCTGTCACATCTACATAGCACAATATACAGCCTATAGACAACCTTTCTTACGTTATAGTCCAGAAGTGGCTAGGTTTGCCACAATGCTCCCCCAGAACCAAGCCGGCATACACAGTCTGATCCCAACGGATCGGCTTGGGGATGTCCGGGGCAACAACTTTCGGCTCAAGTAAGCTACGGGGTGTTCTCCGCCATCTGCTCCAACTTGGCTCAGTACTGCCCCCACCCCAAACATGGAAGCGTCTCTTCCCGGAGGGACTGGGCTTGGGTAGTCACAGGGTTAACATCAGCGGGATCCATGGGAGCATAGGCAGAAACAAGGGGGGCCAAGTCATTTCCAAGGAGAACATCAGCAGGTAAGTCCTTCTTGACCCCCACATTCACAAGTCTAGCGCCCACTCCCCAATCCAAATGTACCCTGGCAACGGGTAGGCGGAACACAGTGCCCCCTGCTACCCTCACAGCCATAGTGTCTCCAGTGTGCTGTTTCTCAGACACCAAGTTCTCTTGAAGCAAGGTCATGATAGCACCAGTATCCCGTAGACCACTGACCTCCTTCCCATTCACTTTAACCCGCTGCCGGTTATTCCGGTGGGCAGCTTGCACGGGGTCTGCTTCATGTAGGCTGCCCCAGCATTCTGGCGCCTCTACGTAGCGGGCCGCAGGCTGAGGATTATGTGGGATTCCGCTGGCGGGTCTTCTCCAGGACTGTGCTTGATTTGCTGCGTTTAGGGGACACTCTGGTCTTTTGTGCCCTAGTCGCTTACATCCAAAGCACCGAATAGGTTGTGAGTAGCCCCGCGAATTGAACCGGCCTCTCTGAGGGTAGTTCGTGGCCGGAGGCCGTGTGGTATAGCGGTGCGCCGGGGGTTGGTAACTGGAAGCTGCTGGGGTGACTGGGGGTCTGTACTCCACTCTAGCAGTGGGCAATCGGTATACTGCTCCCCCTGCCCCTCGTACTGCCACGGATCCGCCAGTGGGTGCTGTATCCGGCACCAAATGGGGAGCTATCAGGGTTAAAGTAGCTCCCGAATCCCGAAGTCCCTGGACCGACATCACCTCATGCAGAATTCCCAGGGGTTCCTCGGCTTGGGTGCTCAACACCTCATGAGCGGCTGGCTCCGTTTGGTAATGGTGAGCAGCCGCCCTTGGGGCCAGGTTCTGTCTGACCTGGTTCCAAGCTTGTCTGCTCCGATTTTGGGTGCACTCACGTGCCATATGTCCCCACTGCTTGCAGGTGTGGCATTGTATATTAGCCCGTCCGTTGTTAGGCTGTAGTCCATGGTGCCTCCTGGCATCAAAATACTGGTCTGCTAATCTGGCTGCTTCGGTTAAGGTGAGGGGTTTTCGATCTCTCACCCATTCTTGGGCTTCTGGGGACAAGCCGTTAAAGAATTGCTCCAACAGCATCAGTTGTCGCAATTCTTCCATGGTGGTAGCTTGGCTGGCCTGTATCCACCCTTGAGATGCTTGATCCAGCTTGTGGGCCCACTCTGCATGTGAATCTCTTTCTGGCTTGCGCAGGCCTCTAAACTTGCGCCGGTATGCCTCTGAGGTAATGGCATATCTTTCCAAGATCGCTCTCTTCACTTTAGCGTAATCCTTGCTGTCCTCCCTGGGTACAGCGCGATACGCTTCCGCTGCCCTACCGGCTAGCTTGCCTGCTAGCACCGGCACCCATACGGACTGCTCCAAATCATGTAACTCGCACAGTCTCTCAAAATCCTGTAAATACCCATCAATCTCATCCTTCTCCTCACAAAACAATTTAAATGCATGGTATGGGATTTTGGGTCTTACTGGGTTGCTGAGTGCGTCCAAAATGGATTCTGCTCGGGAGGATGCATTCCGCGGACTGTGTGCCATCACGTACTCCTGCACATCTGCCATTACCACGGATAGCATATCCCGTGGTACAGGTTGGGGTAAAAATTCCAGCCTGGTCCTCATTTCCCTCTGGTATAGGGTCTCCTCCATGGCTGCTGGAGGCGTAGCGCTGCGAGCTCTGTCTCCCTCCATCAGCTCAGCAATTAATATAGCCTTGGGTTTGCTGCTGCCTATCTTTCCCCTGGCTTCTAGCAGTTCCTTTTACGTTTGTCTCTTTAGCTTAGAATAATCCATCTCCATTCACTTTGGTCCCTGGTACTCCTTCCATCTTAGTCAGTATTGTAGTAATCCCCCTCTTCCTGAGGTTACTGGCTTGTGTAGTTGCTCTTCTGGGCGATAAGGTTCATTCCGTCGCTTGCCACCAATTGTAACGGTACCAACCGGATACCAAGGGTTAACACCAGGGAACAATGTCCTGCATAGGGAATCAGCAATTCACAACCCAGCCAGTTTTCAGGTTTAAACAGAATGACATTTATTAAAAGGCTATGCCTAGTATTTATGCAGGTTTGACCCCCCCCCAGATCGGGGGGGGGGGTTGAAAGAATGCTGTACATTAGATGAAGGGAACACACCCTTGACATGATACAATAGATTTACCTTGCTTAAGCTGATAACAATTTAAACACAAGACACATTTGGCTTTTCTTATCACCTAAGCATCTGCTCTCTGAGGGTGATTAAACAATGGACTGTTTATCAATAACATTAATGACAGTGCACAATAGCTGAGGCTAAAGCTGAACACAGTTAACTCTTTCAGTGCTGACAGAAGGGTCTGTCACATCTACATAGCACAATATACAGCCTATAGACAACCTTTCTTACGTTATAGTCCAGAAGTGGCTAGGTTTGCCACAGGGGTGCCACTCACTCCTCTGTGTAAATGCTCTCTGTACTGTGTACAAACATATGACTCACATACGGGGTGACAAAGCTTTGTGCCAGGAGTCTTACTCACTCCTCTGTGTAAATGCTCTCTGTACTGTGTACAAACATATGACTCACATACGGGGTGACAAAGCTTTGTGCCAGGGGGGTGCCACTCACTTCTCTGTGTAAATGCTCTCTGTACTGTGTACAAACATATGACTCACATACGGGGTGACAAAGCTTTGTGCCAGGGGGGTCTCACTCACTCCTCTGTGTAAATGCTCTCTGTACTGTGTACAAACATATGGCTCACATACGGGGTGACAAAGCTTTGTGCCAGGGGTGTCCCACTCACTCCTCTGTGTAAATGCTCTCTGTACTGTGTACAAACATATGACTCACATACGGGGTGACAAAGCTTTGTGCCAGGGGTCTCACTCACTCCTCTGTGTAAATGCTCTCTGTACTATGTACAAACATATAACTCACATACGGGGTGACAAAGCTTTGTGCCAGGGGGGTCTCACTCACTCCTCTGTGTACATGCTCTCTGTACTGTGTACAAACATATGACTCACATACGGGGTGACAAAGCTTTGTGCCAGGGCTCTCACTCACTCCTCTGTGTAAATGCTCTCTGTACTGTGTACAAACATATGACTCACATACGGGGTGACAAAGCTTTGTGCCAGGCGGTGCCACTTACTCCTCTGTGTAAATGCTCTCTGTACTGTGTACAAACATATGACTCACATACAGGGTGACAAAGCTTTGTGCCAGGAGTCTTACTCACTCCTCTGTGTAAATGCTCTCTGTACTGTGTACAAACATATGACTCACATACGGGGTGACAAAGCTTTGTGTCAGGGGGGTGCCACTCACTTCTCTGTGTAAATGCTCTCTGTACTGTGTACAAACATATGACTCACATACGGGGTGACAAAGCTTTGTGCCAGGGGGGTCTCACTCACTCCTCTGTGTAAATGCTCTCTGTACTGTGTACAAACATATGGCTCACATACGGGGTGACAAAGCTTTGTGCCAGGGGTGTCCCACTCACTCCTCTGTGTAAATGCTCTCTGTACTGTGTACAAACATATGACTCACATACGGGGTGACAAAGCTTTGTGCCAGGGGTCTCACTCACTCCTCTGTGTAAATGCTCTCTGTACTATGTACAAACATATAACTCACATACGGGGTGACAAAGCTTTGTGCCAGGGGGGTCTCACTCACTCCTCTGTGTACATGCTCTCTGTACTGTGTACAAACATATGACTCACATACGGGGTGACAAAGCTTTGTGCCAGGGCTCTCACTCACTCCTCTGTGTAAATGCTCTCTGTACTGTGTACAAACATATGACTCACATACGGGGTGACAAAGCTTTGTGCCAGGCGGTGCCACTTACTCCTCTGTGTAAATGCTCTCTGTACTGTGTACAAACATATGACTCACATACAGGGTGACAAAGCTTTGTGCCAGGGGGTGCCACTCACTCCTCTGTGTAAATGCTCTCTGTACTGTGTACAAACATATGACTCACATAAGGGGTGACAAAGCTTTGTGCCAGGGGGTGCCACTTACTCCTCTGAGTAAATGCTCTCTGTACTGTGTACAAACATATGACTCACATACGGGGTGACAAAGCTTTGTGCCAGTGGGTCTCAATCACTCCTCTGTGTAAATGCTCTCTGTACTGTGTACAAACATATGACTCACATACAGGGTGACAAAGCTTTGTGCCAGGGGGGTCTCACTCACTCCTCTGTGTAAATGCTCTCTGTACTATGTACAAACATATGACTCACATACGGGGTGACAAAGCTTTGTGCCAGGGGGTGCCACTTACTCCTCTGTGTACATGCTCTCTGTACTGTGTACAAACATATGACTCACATGTGGGGTGACAAAGCTTTGTGCCAGGGGGGTGTCACTCACTCCTCTGTGTAAATGCTCTCTGTACTGTGTACAAACATATGACTCACATAAGGGGTGACAAAGCTTTGTGCCAGGGGGTGCCACTCACTCCTCTGTGTAAATGCTCTCCGTACTGTATACAAACATATGACTCACATACGGGGTGACAAAGCTTTGTGCCAGGGTTCTCACTCACTCCTCTGTGTAAATGCTCTCTGTACTGTGTACAAACATATGACTCACATACGGGGTGACAAAGCTTTGTGCCAGGGGGTCTCACTCACTCCTCTGTGTAAATGCTCTCTGTACTGTGTACAAACATATGACTCACATACGGGGTGACAAAGCTTTGTGCCAGGGGTCTTACTCACTCCTCTGTGTAAATGCTCTCTGTACTGTATACAAACATATGACTCACATATGGGGTGACAAAGCTTTGTGCCAGGGGGTCCCACTCACTCCTCTGTGTAAATGCTCTCTGTACTGTGTACAAACATATGACTCACATACGGGGTGACAAAGCTTTGTGCCAGGGGGGTCCCACTCACTCCTCTGTGTAAATGCTCTCTGTACTGTGTACAAACATATGACTCACATACGGGGTGACAAAGCTTTGTGCCAGGGGGGTCTCACTCACTCCTCTGTGTAAATGCTCTCTGTACTATGTACAAACATATGACTCACATACGGGGGGACAAAGCTTTGTGCCAGGGGGTCTCACTCACTCCTCTGTGTAAATGCTCTCTGTACTGTGTACAAACATATGACTCACATACGGGCTGACAAAGCTTTGTGCCAGGGGGGTCTCACTCACTCCTCTGTGTAAATGCTCTCTGTACTGTGTACAAACATATGACTCACATACGGGGGGACAAAGCTTTGTGCCAGGGGGTCTCACTCACTCCTCTGTGTAAATGCTCTCTGTACTGTGTACAAACATATGACTCACATACGGGGGGACAAAGCTTTGTGCCAGGGCTCTCACTCACTCCTCTGTGTAAATGCTCTCTGTACTGTGTACAAACATATGACTCACATACGGGGTGACAAAGCTTTGTGCCAGGTGGGTGCTACTCACTCCTCTGTGTAAATGCTCTCCGTACTGTGTACAAACATATGACTCACATACGGGGTGACAAAGCTTTGTGCCAGGGGTCTCATTCACTCCTCTGTGTAAATGCTCTCTGTACTGTATACAAACATATGACTCACATATGGGGTGAAAAAGCTTTGTGCCAGGGGGGTCCCACTCACTCCTCTGTGTAAATACTCTCTGTACTGTGTACAAACATATGACTCACATACGGGGTGACAAAGCTTTGTGCCAGGGGTCTCACTCACTCCTCTGTGTAAATGCTCTCTGTACTGTGTACAAACATATGACTCACATACGGGGTGACAAAGCTTTGTGCCAGGGGGTGCCAATCACTCCTCTGTGTAAATGCTCTCTGTACTGTGTACAAACATATGACTCACATACGGGGTGACAAAGCTTTGTGCCAGGGGGGTCTCACTCACTCCTCTGTGTAAATGCTCTCTGTACTGTGTACAAACATATGACTCACATACTGGGTGACAAAGCTTTGTGCCAGGGGGGTCCCACTCACTCCTCTGTGTAAATGCTCTCTGTACTGTGTACAAACATATGACTCACATACGGGGTGACACAGCTTTGTGCCAGGGTTCTCACTCACTCCTCTGTGTAAATGCTCTCTGTACTGTGTACAAACATATGACTCACATACGGGGTGACAAAGCTTTGTGCCAGGGGGTCTCACTCACTCCTCTGTGTAAATGCTCTCTGTACTGTGTACAAACATATGACTCACATACGGGGTGACAAAGCTTTGTGCCAGGGGTCTTACTCACTCCTCTATGTGAATGCTCTCTGTACTGTGTACAAACATATGACTCACATACGGGGTGACAAAGCTTTGTGCCAGGGGGTGCCACTTACTCCTCTGTGTAAATACTCTCTGTACTGTGTACAAACATATGACTCACATACAGGGTGACAAAGCTTTGCGCCAGGGGGGTGCCACTCACTTCTCTGTGTAAATGCTCTCTGTACTGTGTACAAACATATGACTCACATACGGGGTGACAAAGCTTTGTGCCAGGGGGTGTCACTCACTCCTCTGTGTAAATGCTCTCTGTACTGTGTACAAACATATGACTCACATACGGGGTGACAAAGCTTTGTGCCAGGGGGTCCCACTCACTCCTCTGTGTAAATGCTCTCTGTACTGTTTACAAACATATGACTCACATAAGGGGTGACAAAGCTTTGTGCCAGGGGGTGCCACTCACTCCTCTGTGTAAATGCTCTCTGTACTGTGTACAAACATATGACTCACATACGGGGTGACAAAGCTTTGTGCCAGGGGGGTCTCACTCACTCCTCTGTGTAAATGCTCTCTGTACTATGTACAAACATATGATTCACATACGGGGGGACAAAGCTTTGTGCCAGGGGGTCTCACTCACTCCTCTGTGTAAATGCTCTCTGTACTGTGTACAAACATATGACTCACATACGGGCTGACAAAGCTTTGTGCCAGGGGGGTCTCACTCACTCCTCTGTGTAAATGCTCTCTGTACTGTGTACAAACATATGACTCACATACGGGGGGACAAAGCTTTGTGCCAGGGGGTCTCACTCACTCCTCTGTGTAAATGCTCTCTGTACTGTGTACAAACATATGACTCACATACGGGGTGACATAGCTTTGTGTCAGGGGGGTCTCACTCACTCCTCTGTGTAAATGCTCTCTGTACTGTGTACAAACATATGACTCACATACGGGGTGACAAAGCTTTGTGCCAGGGGGTCTCACTCACTCCTCTGTGTAAATGCTCTCTGTACTGTGTACAAACATGTGACTTACATACGGGGTGACAAAGCTTTGTGCCAGGGGGGTCTCACTCACTCCTCTGTGTAAATGCTCTCCGTACTGTGTACAAACATATGACTCACATACGGGGTGACATAGCTTTGTGCCAGGGGGGTCTCACTCACTCCTCTGTGTAAATGCTCTCTGTACTGTGTACAAACATATGACTCACATACGGGGGGACAAAGCTTTGTGCCAGGGGGTCTCACTCACTCCTCTGTGTAAATGCTCTCTGTACTGTGTACAAACATATGACTCACATACGGGGTGACATAGCTTTGTGTCAGGGGGGTCTCACTCACTCCTCTGTGTAAATGCTCTCTGTACTGTGTACAAACATATGACTCACATACGGGGTGACAAAGCTTTGTGCCAGGGGGTCTCACTCACTCCTCTATGTAAATGCTCTCTGTACTGTGTACAAACATGTGACTTACATACGGGGTGACAAAGCTTTGTGCCAGGGGGGTCTCACTCACTCCTCTGTGTAAATGCTCTCCGTACTGTGTACAAACATATGACTCACATACGGGGTGACATAGCTTTGTGCCAGGGGGGTCTCACTCACTCCTCTGTGTAAATGCTCTCTGTACTGTGTACAAACATATGACTCACATAAGGGGTGACAAAGCTTTCTGCCAGGGGGGTCTCACTCACTCCTCTGTGTAAATGCTCTCTGTACTGTATACAAACATATGACTCACATACAGGGTGACAAAGCTTTGTGCCAGGGGGGTCTCACTCACTACTCTGTGTAAATGCTCTCTGTACTGTGTACAAACATATGACTCACATATGGGGTGACAAAGCTTTGTGCCAGGGGGTGCCAATCACTCCTCTGTGTAAATGCTCTCTGTACTGTGTACAAACATATGACTCACATATGGGGTGACAAAGCTTTGTGCCAGGGGTCTCACTCACTCCTCTGTGTAAATGCTCTCTGTACTGTGTACAAACATATGACTCACATTCAGGGTGACAAAGCTTTGTGCCATGGGGGTCTCACTCACTGCTCTGTGTAAATGCTCTCTGTACTGTGTACAAACATATGACTCACATACGGGGTGACAAAGCTTTGTGCCAGGGGGTGCCACTCACTCCTCTGTGTAAATGCTCTCTGTACTATGTACAAACATATAACTCACATATGGGGTGACATTAGCTTTGTGCCAGGGGTCTCACTCACTCCTCTGTGTAAATGCTCTCTGTACTGTGTACAAACATATGACTCACATACGGGGTGACAAAGCTTTGTGCCAGGGGGGTCTCACTCACTCCTCTGTGTAAATGCTCTCTGTACTGTGTACAAACATATGACTCACATACGGGGTGACAAAGTTTTGTGCCAGGGGTCTTACTCACTCCTCTGTGTAAATGCTCTCTGTACTGTGTACAAACATATGACTCACATACGGGGTGACAAAGCTTTGTGCCAGGGGGGTCTCAGTCACTTCTCTGTGTAAATGCTCTCTGTACTGTGTACAAACATATGACTCACATACGGGGTGACAAAGCTTTTTGCCAGGGGGTGCCACTCACTCCTCTGTGTAAATGCTCTCCGTACTGTGTACAAACATATGACTCACATATGGGGTGACAAAGCTTTGTGCCATGGGGGTCTCACTCACTGCTCTGTGTAAATGCTCTCTGTACTGTGTACAAACATATGACTCACATACGGGGTGACAAAGCTTTGTGCCAGGGGGGTCTCACTCACTCCTCTGTGTAAATGCTCTCTGTACTGTGTACAAACATATGACTCACATACGGGGTGACAAAGCTTTGTGCCAGGGGTCTTACTCACTCCTCTGTGTAAATGCTCTCTGTACTGTGTACAAACATATGACTCACATACGGGGTGACAAAGCTTTGTGCCAGGGGTCTCAGTCACTTCTCTGTGTAAATGCTCTCTGTACTGTGTACAAACATATGACTCACATACGGGGTGACAAAGCTTTGTGCCAGGGGGTGCCACTCACTCCTCTGTGTAAATGCTCTCCGTACTGTGTACAAACATATGACTCACATACGGGGTGACAAAGCTTTGTGCCAGGGGGTGTCACTTACTCCTCTGTGTAAATGCTCTCTGTACTGTGTACAAACATATGACTCACATTCAGGGTGACAAAGCTTTGTGCCAGGGGGGTCTCACTCACTCCTCTGTGTAAATGCTCTCTGTACTGTGTACAAACATATGACTCACATACCGGGTGACAAAGCTTTGTGCCAGGGGGGTCTCACTCACTCCTCTGTGTAAATGCTCTCTGTACGGTGTACAAACATATGACTCACATAAGGGGTGACAAAGCTTTGTGCCAGGGGTCTTACTCACTCCTCTGTGTAAATGCTCTCTGTACTGTGTACAAACATATGACTCACATACAGGGTGACAAAGCTTTGTGCCGGGGGGGGTGCCACTCACTCCTCTGTGTAAATGCTCTCTGTACTGTGTACAAACATATGACTCACATACGGGGTGACAAAGCTTTGTGCCAGGGGGGTGTCACTCACTCCTCTGTGTAAATGCTCTCTGTACTGTGTACAAACATATGACTCACATAAGGGGTGATATAGCTTTGTGCCAGGGGGGTCTCACTCACTCCTCTGTGCAAATGCTCTCTGTACTGTGTACAAACATATGACTCACATACGGGGTGACAAAGCTTTGTGCCAGGGGTCTCACTCACTCCTCTGTGTAAATACTCTCTGTACTGTGTACAAACATATGACTCACATACGGGGTGACAAAGCTTTGTGCCAGGCGGTGCCACTTACTCCTCTGTGTAAATACTCTCTGTACTGTGTACAAACATATGACTCACATACAGGGTGACAAAGCTTTGTGCCAGGGGGGTCTCACTCACTCCTCTGTGTAAATGCTCTCTGTACTGTGTACAAACATATGACTCACATACGGGGTGACATTAGCTTTGTGCCAGGGGGGTCTCACTCACTCCTCTGTGTAAATATTCTCTGTACTGTGTACAAACAAATGACTCACATACGGGGTGACAAAGCTTTGTGCCAGGGGGTGCCAATCACTCCTCTGTGTAAATGCTCTCTGTACTGTGTACAAACATATGACTCACATAAGGGGTGACAAAGCTTTGTGCCAGGGGGTGCCACTCACTCCTCTGTGTAAATGCTCTCCGTACTGTATACAAACATATGACTCACATACGGGGTGACAAAGCTTTGTGCCAGGGTTCTCACTCACTCCTCTGTGTAAATGCTCTCTGTACTGTATACAAAAATATGACACACATACGGGGTGAGTGACATAGCTTTGTGCCAGGGAGTGCCACTTACTCCTCTGTGTAAATGCTCTCTGTACTGTGTACAAACATATGACTCATATACGGGGTGACAAAGCTTTGTGCCAGGGGTCTCACTCACTCCTCTGTGTAAATGCTCTCTGTACTGTGTACAAACATATGACTCACATACGGGGTGACAAAGCTTTGTGCCAGGGGGTGCCACTTACTCCTCTGTGTAAATGCTCTCTGTACTGTGTACAAACATATGACTCACATACGGGGTGACAAAGCTTTGTGCCAGGGGGGTCTCACTCACTCCTCTGTGTAAATGCTCTCTGTACTGTGTACAAACATATGACTCACATACGGGGTGAAAAAGCTTTGTGCCAGGGGGGTCTCACTCACTCCTCTGTGTAAATGCTCTCTGTACTGTGTACAAACATATGACTCACATATGGGGTGACATTAGCTCTGTGCCAGGGGGGTCTCACTCACTCCTCTGTGTAAATGCTCTCTGTACTGTATACAAACTTATGAATCATATACGGGGTGAAAAAGCTTTGTGCCAGGGGGGTGCCATTCACTACTCTGTGTAAATGCTCTCTGTACTGTGTACAAACATATGACTCACATACGGGGTGACAAAGCTTTGTGCCAGGGGTCTCACTCACTCCTCTGTGTAAATGCTCTCTGTACTGTGTACAAACATATGACTCACATACGGGGTGAGTGACATAGCTTTGTGCCAGGGAGTGCCACTTACTCCTCTGTGTAAATGCTCTCTGTACTGTGTACAAACATATGACTCATATACGGGGTGACAAAGCTTTGTGCCAGGGGTCTCACTCACTCCTCTGTGTAAATGCTCTCTATACTGTGTACAAAAATATGACTCACATAAGGGGTGACAAAGCTTTGTGCCAGGGGGTGCCACTTACTCCTCTGTGTAAATACTCTCTGTATTGTGTACAAACATATGACTCACATAAGGGGTGACAAAGCTTTGTGCCAGGGGGGTCTCACTCACTCCTCTGTGTAAATGCTCTCTGTAATGTGTACAAACATATGACTCACATACGGGGTGACAAAGCTTTGTGCCAGGGTTCTCACTCACTCCTCTGTGTAAATGCTCTCTGTACTGTATACAAAAATATGACACACATACGGGGTGAGTGACATAGCTTTGTGCCAGGGGATGCCACTTACTCCTCTGTGTAAATGCTCTCTGTACTGTGTACAAACATATGACTCACATACGGGGTAACAAAGCTTTGTGCCAGGGGGTGCCACTTACTCCTCTGTGTAAATGCTCTCTGTACTGTGTACAAACATATGACTCACATACAGGGTGACAAAGCTTTGTGCCAGGGGGTGCCACTCACTCCTCTGTGTAAATGCTCTCTGTACTGTGTACAAACATATGACTCACATACGGGGTGACAAAGCTTTGTGCCAGGGATCTTACTCACTCCTCTGTGTAAATGCTCTCTGTACTGTGTACAAACATATGACTCACATACGGGGTGACATAGCTTTGTGCCAGGGGGGTCACTCACTCCTCTGTGTAAATGCTCTCTGTACTGTGTACAAACATATGACTCACATACGGGGTGACATAGCTTTGTGCCAGGGGGGTCACTCACTCCTCTGTGTAAATGCTCTCTGTACTGTGTACAAACATATGACTCACATACGGGGTGACAAAGCTTTGTGCCAGGGGGTCCCACTCACTCCTCTGTGTAAATGCTCTCTGTACTGTGTACAAACATATGACTCACATACGGGGTGACAAAGCTTTGTGCCAGGGGGTCCCACTCACTCCTCTGTGTAAATGCTCTCTGTACTGTGTACAAACATATGACTCACATACGGGGTGACAAAGCTTTGTGCCAGGGGTCTTACTCACTCCTCTGTGTAAATGCTCTCTGTACTGTGTACAAACATATGACTCACATACAGGGTGACAAAGCTTTGTGCCAGGGGGGTCTCACTCACTCCTCTGTGTAAATGCTCTCTGTACTGTGTACAAACATATGACTCACATATGGGGTGACATTAGCTCTGTGCCAGGGGGGTCTCACTCACTCCTCTGTGTAAATGCTCTCTGTACTGTATACAAACTTATGAATCATATACGGGGTGAAAAAGCTTTGTGCCAGGGGGGTGCCATTCACTACTCTGTGTAAATGCTCTCTGTACTGTGTACAAACATATGACTCACATACGGGGTGACAAAGCTTTGTGCCAGGGGTCTCACTCACTCCTCTGTGTAAATGCTCTCTGTACTGTGTACAAACATATGACACACATACGGGGTGAGTGACATAGCTTTGTGCCAGGGAGTGCCACTTACTCCTCTGTGTAAATGCTCTCTGTACTGTGTACAAACATATGACTCATATACGGGGTGACAAAGCTTTGTGCCAGGGGTCTCACTCACTCCTCTGTGTAAATGCTCTCTGTACTGTGTACAAAAATATGACTCACATAAGGGGTGACAAAGCTTTGTGCCAGGGGGTGCCACTTACTCCTCTGTGTAAATACTCTCTGTATTGTGTACAAACATATGACTCACATAAGGGGTGACAAAGCTTTGTGCCAGGGGGGTCTCACTCACTCCTCTGTGTAAATGCTCTCTGTAATGTGTACAAACATATGACTCACATACGGGGTGACAAAGCTTTGTGCCAGGAGGGCTCACTCACTACTCTGTGTAAATGCTCTCTGTACTGTGTACAAACATATGACTCAAATACGGGGTGACAAACCTTTGTGCCAGGGGGGTGCCACTTACTCCTCTATGCAAATGCTCTCTGTACTGTGTACAAACCTATGACTCACATATAGGGTGACAAAGCTTTGTGCCAGGGGGGTGCCACTTACTCCTCTGTGTAAATGCTCTCTGTACTGTGTACAAACATATGACTCACATACAGGGTGACAAAGCTTTGTGCCAGGGGGTGCCACTTACTCCTCTGTTTAAATGCTCTGTGTACTGTGTACAAACATGTGACTCACATACAGGGTGACAAAGCTTTGTGTCAGGGGGGTGTCACTCACTCCTCTGTGTAAATGCTCTGTGTACTGTGTACAAACATATGACTCACATACGGGGTGACATAGCTTTGTGCCAGGGGGTGCCTCTCACTCCTCTGTGTAAATGCTCTCTGTACTGTGTACAAACATATGACTCACAGACGGGGTGACAAAGCTTTGTGCCAGGGGGTCTCACTCACTCCTCTGTGTAAATGCTCTCTGTACTGTGTACAAACATATGACTCACATACGGGGTGAAATAGCTTTGTGCCAGGGATCTCACTCACTCCTCTGTGTAAATGCTCTCTGTACTGTGTACAAACATATGACTCACATACGGGGTGAAATAGTTTTGTGCCAGGGATCTCACTCACTCCTCTGTGTAAATGCTCTCTGTACTGTGTACAAACATATGACTCACATACGGGATGACAAAGCTTTGTGCCAGGGGGTGCCACTTACTCCTCTGTGTAAATGCTCTTTGTACTGTGTACAAACATATGACTCATATACGGGGTGACAAAGCTTTGTGCCAGGGGTCTCACTTACTCCTCTGTGTAAATGCTCTCTGTACCGTGTACAAACATATGACTCACATAAGGGGTGACAAAGCTTTGTGCCAGGGGTCTTACTCACTCCTCTGTGTAAATGCTCTCTGTACTGTGTACAAACATATGACTCACATACAGGGTGACAAAGCTTTGTGCCAGGGGGGGGTGACACTCACTCCTCTGTGTAAATGCTCTCTGTACTGTGTACAAACATATGACTCACATACGGGGTGACAAAGCTTTGTGCCAGGGGTCTTACTCACTCCTCTGTGTAAATGCTCTCTGTACTGTGTACAAACATATGACTCACATACGGGGTGACAAAGCTTTGTGCCAGGGGGGTGACAAAGCTTTGTGCCAGGGGGGTGCCACTCACTTCTCTGTGTAAATGCTCTCTGTACTGTGTACAAACATATGACTCACATACGGGGTGACAAAGCTTTGTGCCAGGGGGGTCTCACTCCTCTGTGTAAATGCTCTCTGTACTGTGTACAAACATATGGCTCACATACGGGGTGACAAAGCTTTGTGCCAGGGGTGTCCCACTCACTCCTCTGTGTAAATGCTCTCTGTACTGTGTACAAACATATAACTCACATACGGGGTGACAAAGCTTTGTGCCAGGGGGGTCTCACTCACTCCTCTGTGTACATGCTCTCTGTACTGTGTACAAACATATGACTCACATACGGGGTGACAAAGCTTTGTGCCAGGGCTCTCACTCACTCCTCTGTGTAAATGCTCTCTGTACTGTGTACAAACATATGACTCACATAAGGGGTGACAAAGCTTTGTGCCAGGGGGTGCCACTTACTCCTCTGTGTAAATGCTCTCTGTACTGTGTACAAACATATGACTCACATACGGGGTGACAAAGCTTTTTGCCAGTGGGTCTCAATCACTCCTCTGTGTAAATGCTCTCTGTACTGTGTACAAACATATGACTCACATTCGGGGTGACAAAGCTTTGTGCCAGGGGGTCTCACTCACTACTCTGTGTAAATGTTCTCTGTACTGTATACAAACATATGACTCACATACGGGGTGACAAAGCTTTGTGCCAGGGGGTGCCACTCACTCCTCTGTGTAAATGCTCTCTGTACTGTGTACAAACATATGACTCACATACGGGGTGACAAAGCTTTGTGCCAGGGGTCTTACTCACTCCTCTGTGTAAATGCTCTCTGTACTGTGTACAAACATATGACTCACATACAGGGTGACAAAGCTTTGTGCCAGGGGGGTCTCACTCACTCCTCTGTGTAAATGCTCTCTGTACTGTGTACAAACATATGACTCACATACAGGGTGACAAAGCTTTGTGCCAGGGGGGTCTCACTCACTCCTCTGTGTAAATGCTCTCTGTACTGTGTACAAACATATGACTCACATAATGGGGTGACAAAGCTTTGTGCCAGGGGGGTCTCACTCACTCCTCTGTGTAAATGCTCTCTGTACTGTGTACAAACATATGACTCACATACAGGGTGACAAAGCTTTGTGCCAGGGATCTTACTCACTCCTCTGTGTAAATGCTCTCTGTACTGTGTACAAACTTATGACTCACATACAGGGTGACAAAGCTTTGTGCCAGGGCTCTCACTCACTCCTCTGTGTAAATGCTCTCTGTACTGTGTACAAACATATGACTCACATACGGGCTGACAAAGCTTTGTGCCAGGGGGTCTCACTCACTCCTCTGTGTAAATGCTCTCTGTACTGTGTACAAACATATGACTCACATACCGGGTGACAAAGCTTTGTGCCTTGTGGGTGCCACTCACTCCTCTGTGTAAATGCTCTCTGTACTGTGTACAAACATATGACTCACATACAGGGTGACAAAGCTTTGTGCCAGGGGGGTCTCACTCACTCCTCTGTGTAAATGCTCTCTGTACTATGTACAAACATATGACTCACATACGGGGTGACAAAGCTTTGTGCCAGGGGGTGCCACTTACTCCTCTGTGTACATGCTCTCTGTACTGTGTACAAACATATGACTCACATAAGGGGTGACAAAGCTTTCTGCCAGGGGGGTCTCACTCACTCCTCTGTGTAAATGCTCTCTGTACTGTATACAAACATATGACTCACATACAGGGTGACAAAGCTTTGTGCCAGGGGGGTCTCACTCACTACTCTGTGTAAATGCTCTCTGTACTGTGTACAAACATATGACTCACATATGGGGTGACAAAGCTTTGTGCCAGGGGGTGCCAATCACTCCTCTGTGTCTCACTCACTCCTCTGTGTAAATGCTCTCTGTACTGTGTACAAACATATGACTCACATTCAGGGTGACAAAGCTTTGTGCCATGGGGGTCTCACTCACTGCTCTGTGTAAATGCTCTCTGTACTGTGTACAAACATATGACTCACATACGGGGTGACAAAGCTTTGTGCCAGGGGGTGCCACTCACTCCTCTGTGTAAATGCTCTCTGTACTATGTACAAACATATAACTCACATATGGGGTGACATTAGCTTTGTGCCAGGGGTCTCACTCACTCCTCTGTGTAAATGCTCTCTGTACTGTGTACAAACATATGACTCACATACGGGGTGACAAAGCTTTGTGCCAGGGGGGTCTCACTCACTACTCTGTGTAAATGCTCTCTGTACTGTGTACAAACATATGACTCACATATGGGGTGACAAAGCTTTGTGCCAGGGGGGTGTCACTCACTCCTCTGTGTAAATGCTCTCTGTACTGTGTACAAACATATGACTCACATATGGGGTGACAAAGCTTTGTGCCAGGGGGTCTCACTCACTCCTCTGTGTAAATGCTCTCTGTACTGTGTACAAACATATGACTCACATACGGGCTGACAAAGCTTTGTGCCAGGGGGTCTCACTCACTCCTCTGTGTAAATGCTCTCTGTACTGTGTACAAACATATGACTCACATACGGGGTGACAAAGCTTTGTGCCATGTGGGTGCCACTCACTCCTCTGTGTAAATGCTCTCTGTACTGTGTACAAACATATGACTCACATACGGGGTGACAAAGCTTTGTGCCAGGGGGGTCTCACTCACTACTCTGTGTAAATGCTCTCTGTACTGTGTACAAACATATGACTCACATACGGGGTGACAAAGCTTTGTGCCAGGGGGGTGTCACTCACACCTATGTGTAAATGCTCTCTGTACTGTGTACAAACTTATGACTCACATACGGGGTGACAAAGCTTTGTGCCAGGGGGGTGTCACTCACACCTATGTGTAAATGCTCTCTGTACTGTGTACAAACATATGACTCACATATGGTGTGACAAAGCTTTGTGCCAGGGGGTTGTCACTCACTCCTCTGTGTAAATGCTCTCTGTACTGTGTACAAACATATGACTCACATACGGGGTGACAAAGCTTTGTGCCAGGGGTCTTACTCACTCCTCTGTGTAAATGCTCTCTGTACTGTGTACAAACATATGACTCACATACGGGGTGACAAAGCTTTGTGCCAGGGGGGTCTAACTTGCTCCTCTGTGTAAATGCTCTCTGTACTGTGTACAAACATATGACTCACATACGGGGTGACAAAGCTTTGTGCCAGGGGTGTCCCACTCACTCCTCTGTGTAAATGCTCTCTGTACTGTGTACAAACATATGACTCACATACGGGGTGACAAAGCTTTGTGCCAGGGGGGTGCCACTCACTCCTCTGTGTAAATGCTCTCTGTACTGTGTACAAACATATGACTCACATACGGGGTGACAAAGCTTTGTGCCATGTGGGTGTCACTCACTCCTCTGTGTAAATGCTCTCTGTACTGTGTACAAACATATGACTCACATACGGGGTGACAAAGCTTTGTGCCAGGGGAGTCTCACTCACTCCTCTGTGTAAATGCTCTCTGTACTGTTTACAAACATATGACTCACATATGGGGTGACAAAGCTTTGTGCCAGGGGGTCTCACTCACTCCTCTGTGTAAATGCTCTCTGTACTGTGTACAAACATATGACTCACATACGGGGTGACAAAGCTTTGTGCCAGGGGGGGGGGGGTGACACTCACTCCTCTGTGCAAATGCTCTCTGTACTATGTACAAACATATGACTCACATACGGGGTGACAAAGCTTTGTGCCAGGGGTCTTACTCACTCCTCTGTGTAAATGCTCTCTGTACTGTGTACAAACATATGACTCACATACGGGGTGACAAAGCTTTGTGCCAGGGGGGTGCCACTCACTTCTCTGTGTAAATGCTCTCTGTACTGTGTACAAACATATGACTCACATACGGGGTGACAAAGCTTTGTGCCAGGGGGGTCTCACTCACTCCTCTGTGTAAATGCTCTCTGTACTGTGTACAAACATATGGCTCACATACGGGGTGACAAAGCTTTGTGCCAGGGGGGTCTCACTCACTCCTCTGTGTAAATGCTCTCTGTACTGTGTACAAACAAATGACTCACATACGGGGTGACATAGCTTTGTGCCAGGGGTCTCACTCACTCCTCTGTGTAAATGCTCTCTATACTGTGTACAAACATGTGACTTACATACGGGGTGACATAGCTTTGTGCCAGGGGTCTCACTCCTCTGTGTAAATGCTCTCTGTACTGTGTACAAACATATGACTCACATACGGGTGACAAAGCTTTGTGCCAGGGGGGGTGCCACTCACTCCTCTGTGTATAGTCAGTAAGCTCAGGATACAGAAATTTGTGTATAGTCAGTGAGTACAGGATACAGATAGCTGTGTATAGTCAGTAAGTACAGGATAAAGATAGCAGTGTATAGTCAGTAAGTACAGGATACAGATAGCTGTGTATATTCAGTAAGTACAGGATACAGATAGCTGTGTATATATAGTGAGTACAGGATACAGATAGCTGTATATAGTCAGTAAGTATAGGATACAGATAGCTGTGTATAGTCAGTGAGTACAGGATACAGATAGCTGTATATAGTCAGTGAGTGCAGGATACAGATAGCTGTGTATAGTCAGTGAGTACAGGATACAGATAGCTGTGTATAGTCAGTAAGTACAGGATACAGATAGCTGTGTATAGTCAGTAAGTACAGGATACAGATAGCTGTGTATATTGAGTAAGCACAGGATACAGATAGCTTTGTATAGTCAGTGAGTACAGGATAAAGATAGCTGTGTATAGTCAGTAAGTACAGGATACAGATAGCTGTGTATAGTCATTAAGTGCAGGATACATATAGCTGTATATAGTCAGTAAGTACATGATACAGATAGCTGTATATAGTCAGTAAGTACAGGATACAGATAGCTGTGTATAGTCAGTAAGTACATGATACAGATAGCTGTATATAGTCAGTAAGTACAGGATACAGATAGCTGTGTATAGTCAGTAAGTACAGGATAAAGATAGCTGTGCAGAGTCAGTAAGTTCAGGATACAGATAGCTGTGTATAGTCAGTAAGTACAGGATACAGAAAGCTGTGTATAGTCAGTAAGTACAGGATACAGATAGCTGTGTATAGTCAGTAAGTACAGGATACAGATAGCTGTGTATAGTCAGTAAGTACAGGATACAGATAGCTGTATATAGTCAGTAAGTACAGGATACAGATAGCTGTGTATAGTCAGTAAGTACATGATACAGATAGCTGTATATAGTCAGTAAGTACAGGATACAGAAAGCTGTGTATAGTCAGTAAGTACAGGATACAGATAGCTGTGTATAGTCAGTAATACAGGATACAGATAGCTGTGTATAGTCAGGAAGTACAGGATACAGATAGCTGTATATAGTCAGTAAGTACAGGATACAGATAGCTGTGTATAGTAAGTGAGTACAGGATACAGATAGCTGTGTATAGTCAGTAAGTAAAGGATACAGATAGCTGTGTATAGTCAGTAAGTAAAGGATACAGATAGCTGTGTATAGTCAGTATGTACAGGATACAGATAGCTGTGTATAGTCAGTGAGTATAGGATACAGATAGCTGTATATAGTCAATAAGTACAGGATACAGATAGCTGTGTATAGTCAGTAAGTAAAGGATACAGATAGCTGTGTATAGTCAGTAAGTACAGGATACAGATAGCTGTATATAGTCAGTGAGTGCAGGATACAGATAGCTGTATATAGTCAGTAAGTAAAGGATACAGATAGCTGTGTATAGTCAGTAAGTACAGGATACAGATAGCTGTGTATAGTCAGTAAGAACAGGATACAGATAGCTGTGTATAGTCAGTATGTACATGATACAGATAGCTGTGTATAGTCAGTAATTACAGGATACAGATAGCTGTGTATAGTCAGTGAGTACATGATAAAGATAGCTGTATATAGTCAGTAAGTACATGATACAGATAGCTGTGTATAGTCAGTAAGTACAGGATAAAGATAGCTGTGTATAGTCAGTAAGTACATGATACAGATAGCTGTGTATAGTCAGTAAGTACATGATACAGATAGCTGTGTATAGTCAGTAAGTACAGGATACAGATAGCTGTGTATAGTCAGTAAGTACAGGATACAGATAGCTGTGTATAGTCAGTAAGTACAGGATACAGATAGCTGTGTATAGTCAGTTAGTACAGGATACAGATAGCTATGTATAGTCAGTAAGTACAGGATACAGATAGCTGTGTATAGTCAGTAAGTACAGGATACAGATAGCTATGTATAGTCAGTAAGTACAGGATACAGATAGCTGTGTATAGTCAGTAAGTACAGGATACAGATAACTGTGTATAGCTAGTAAGTACATGATACAGATAGCTGTGTATAGTCAGTAAGTACAGGATACAGATAGCTGTGTATAGTCAGTAAGTACAGGATACAGATAGCTGTGTATAGTAAGTGAGCAAAGGATACAGATAGCTGTGTATAGTCAGTGAATACAGGATAAAGATAACTGTGTATAGTCAGTAAGTACAGGATACAGATAGCTGTGTATTGTCAGTAAGTACAAGATACAGATAGCTGTGTATAGTCAGTGAGTACAGGATACAGATAGCTGTATATAGTCAGTAAGTACAGGATAAAGATAGCTGTGTATAGTCAGTAAGTTCAGGATACAGATAGCTGTGTATAGTCAGTGAGTACAGGATACAGATAGCTGTGTATAGTCAGTAAGTACAGGATACAGATAGCTGTGTATAGTCAGTAAGTACAGGATAAAGATAACTGTGTATAGTCAGTAAGTACAGGATACAGATAGCTGTATATAGTCAGTAAGTACAGGATATAGATAGCTGTGTATAGTTAGTAAGTACATGATACAGATAGCTGTGTATAGTCAGTAAGTACAGGATACAGATAGCTGTGTATAGCCAGTAAGTACAGGATACAGATAGCTGCGTATAGTAAGTGAGTAAAGGATACAGATAGCTGTGTATAGTCAGTGAGTACAGGATACAGATAGCTGTATATAGTCAGTAAGTACAGGATATAGATAGCTGTGTATAGTTAGTAAGTACATGATACAGATAGGTGTGTATAGTTAGTAAGTACATGATACAGATAGCTGTGTATAGTCAGTAAGTACAGGATACAGATAGCTGCGTATAGTAAGTGAGTAAAGGATACAGATAGCTGTGTATAGTCAGTGAGTACAGGATACAGATAGCTGTGTATAGTCAGTAATTACAGAAGGCGTGACACTGCCGTATCCGGGATGTGGAATAGTACCTGGGGAGCTGGGGGGGTGCCGTTGATGTGGAGCAAGACGCAGCAGCAGTAGAGGACTCAGCCGAGGAGGTTATGGAAGAGGATGGAGTAGGAGGAGTAGAGGAGGTGGCAGCAGGCCTGCCTGCAAGTCGTGGCGGTGTCACCAACTCCTCTGCAGAGCCACGCATTCCATGCTTGGCAGCCATCAGCAGGTTTACCCAATGCGCAGTGTAGGTGATATACCTGCCCTGACCATGCTTTGCAGACCAGCTATCAGTGGTCATATGGACCCTTGCCCCAACACTGTGTGCCAGACATGCCATTACTTCCTTTCGCACAATCGAGTACAGGTTGGGGATTGCCTTTTGTGCAAAGAAATTTCGGCCGGGTACCTTCCACTGCGGTGTCCTAATAGCTACACATTTTTTGAATGCCTCAGACTCCACCAGCTTGTATGGTAAAAGCTGGCGGGCTAAGAGTTCAGACAAGCCAGCTGTCAGACGCCGGGCAAGGGAGTGACTTTGTGACATTGGCTTCTTATGCTCAAACATGTCCTTGACAGACACCTGACTCTGGGCAGATGACCAGGAACTGCTACATGAGAGAGACTCAGTGGAGGATGGTTGAGAGGGGGTAAGGAGGACAGCACTGGTTGACGTGGCTGAAGATGCTGGACCAGGAGGAGGATGGCGGCTTTGAGTTTGTGTGCTGCTTCTACTCATGTGTTCTTCCCATCGGCCTTTGTGATGGGAGACCATGTGCCTTCGCAAAGCCGTTGTACCTAGGTGGGTGTTGGACTTCCCACGACTCAGTTTCTTTTGGCACAGGTTGCAAATGGCATCGCTGTTGTCAGAGGCAGACATACAAAAAAAATGCCACACTGCTGAGCTCTGCGATGACGGCATTCTGGTGGTGGCAACAGCATGCGTTGATTGGCGTGCTGTCTGGCTGACCCCGGGTGCCGATGCATGCTGTCTGACTGTGCCACTAGCTCCTTGCGACGACCTCCCCCTGCTTCCAACTCGTCTCCTCCTCCTCTCTGTCGCCCCATCTGAACTTTCCCCCTGTTCTTCTTCTCTTCTAGCGGGCACCCACGTAACATCCACGGACGCATCGTCATCATCAACCGCTTCACTTGTATCTGACAAATCAACAAAGGAAGCAGCAGCGGGTACAACATCATCATCATCACACCGTACATCCATGTCTGTAATGCTGCCTGACTGAGACATATCACTGTTATCTACATCCTCTGTCAATGATGGTTGCGCATCACTCATTTCTTCCAACTGATGTGTAAATAACTCCTCTGACAGATCAAGTGAAGCGGCTGTGGTGCTAGTGTTGGTGGTGGCGGCAGGCGGGCGAGTGGTAACTTGAGAGGTGCCCGAAGATAAGCTGGAGGAGGATGGTGCATCAAGGTTCGGAGCGGAAGCTATAGAAGATTGGTGTCCTGTGTTAAAAAGTCAACTATGTCCTCAGAACATGGTACGTGGTACGTGGCCTCTGAACACTGGGCATTATTCTAGGGCCAAAGGGAATCACAGCACCACGACCACAACGGCACCTGCGGGGTGTCCTGCCTCTGCCTGTAATTTTTTTTAAATGTACACTTACACTACTATTAAACAAGATATGAGTGGTGGCACTGGGCAAGTGGGCACAGTATACACTGTGAGCCTGACACAAAAAAGCAGACTGATGTTTCACAGTCAAAAAAGTTTTTGTTTTTTTTAAATGTACAGTTACACTACTATTAAACAAGATATGAGTGGTGGCACTGGGCAAGTGGGCACAGTATACGCTGTGAGCCTGGCACACACGCTGGCAGGCAGGCAACTGCAATTAGATTACACAAGCAGACTGATGTTTCACAGTCAAAAAAGTTTTTTTGTTTTTTAAATTTACACTACTGTTACACCAGATATGAGTGGTGGCACTGGGCAAGTGGGCCTGGCACACACGCTGGCAGGAAGGCAGGCAACTGCAATTAGATTACACAAGAAGACTGATGTTTCACAGTCAAAAAAGTTTTTTTTTTTAAATTTACACTACTGTTACAACAGATATGACTGGTGGCACTGGGCAAGTGGGCACAGTATACGCTGTGAGCCTGGCACACACGCTGGCAGGCAGGCAGGCAACTGCAATTAGATTACACTAGCAAACTGATGTTTCACAGTCAAAAAAGTTTGGTTTTTTTAAATTTACACTACTGTTACAACAGATATGAGTGGTGGCACTGGGCAAGTGGGCCTGGCACGCATGCTGGCAGGTAGGCAACTGCAATTAGATTACACAAGCAGACTGATGTTTCACAGTCAAAAAAGTTTTTTTTTTTTAAATTTACACTACTGTTACAACAGATATGAGTGGTGGCACTGGGCAAGTGGGCCTGGCACACACGCTGGCAGGTAGGCAACTGCAATTAGATTACACAAGCAGACTGATGTTTCACAGTCAAAAAAGTTTTTTTTTTTTAAATTTACACTACTGTTACACCAGATATGAGTGGTGGCACTGGGCAAGTGGGCACAGTATACGCTGTGAGCCTGGCACACACGCTGGCAGGCAGGCAACTGCAATTAGATTAGACTAGCAGACTGATGTTTCACAGTCAAAAAAGTTTTTTTTTTTAAATTTACACTACTGTCACACCAGATATGAGTGGTGGCACTGGGCAAGTGGCTTGGCAGGCAGGCAGCCAACTGCAATTAGATTACACAGTGTGGCAAACCTCGCCACTTATGAACTATGCAGGAATTGTTATTTAGGCTAATGGTTAAAATTTATGTTAAACTGTATGTTACTGTTTAAACTCCCTGCTGTTTCAGTTGGGAAACCCCTTGTAGGGGAGACTGTTTTTAAAAAGTGTTTGTTTTTCCAGTTGTTGAATAAGTTGTTGTTGACTCCCAAGCTATGTGTCATCTAGTTCTTGGTGGAAAGGGGTTATTATTACAATTAACAAGAGTAGTTACTTGCTTGTCTCTGCTTACCAAAAAGATATTACAGATCCTACTGCCTCTCTGCTACAATTACCAAGAGTAGTTATTTGCTTGTCTCTGTCTACCAAAAATATATTACAGATCCTACTGCCTCTCTGCTACAATTATCAAGAGTAGTTACTTGCTTGTCTCTGCCTACCCAAAAGATATTACAGATCCTACTGCCTCTCTGCTACAATTGGCGAACAACGAAACCGAATTCCAAAAAGAGATGCAGACCCGGTTGGCTTTTTTTCCGCTACCCCATTTGGAGGAGCTCCTGACACGGACATCAGCAGATGTACAGGAATACTTGATGGTGACCCGACAAACCAACCCGAGACCCGGAGAGGGGCTACCAGTACACTCCAGTGCTGGTACAGGGAAAGCTAAGATTCCCTACCACGCATTCAAGGATCATACCGACACGGAGGATATCGATGGGTACCTACAGGACTTTGAGCGATTATGCCAACTGCATAATATTAGTACCGCTGACCAAGTTCCCCTACTGGCTGGCAAGTTATCTGGGCGGGCTGCTGAAGCCTACCGCACCATACCAGATGAGGACAGCAGGGACTACCAGAAGGTAAAACAGGCCATCCTGACTAGGTATGCTATTACCCTGGAGGCATACCGACAGCGGTTCCGAGACCTGAAGAAGCTGGAGAAAGATACCCACACTGAGTGGGCGCATCGGCTAACCAGGGCCGCTAAAGGCTGGTTGCAGGCAGCCCAAGTCACCCAGTTGGAAGACCTTTTACAACTCCTGTTGATGGAGCAATTCTTCCAAGGGGTGTCCACTGAATTGCAAAACTGGCTGAGAGATCGAAAACCGTGCACGGTACATACCGCAGCGACCTTGGCCAACGAATACCAAGATGCTCGGAGAGCTCAACGAACACAGCAACGCTCCAGTATTGGGGTCACCCCAAAACCCACTGCAGCTCCCACACCTCTGCTACCCCGTCCTGGAGGGGGAATCCACCCTCCCCGATACCAGACTCGATAAGCTATCCGTTGCCATCTTTGTAACCAACACGGGCACATTCAGAGAGACTGTCCCAGGAACAAGAACCGATCCACCTGGAACAACCAGAACAACCGGGCAACTATACACTGCTACCAGAACGAGCCCTGACTACAGACCAAACCCGCAGTCTTCCACGAGGAACCCTTGGGCATCTTACACGAGGTAAACCCAGTACAGGCCGCTTCAGACAACCTACAAAGCCACCGCCAGGTGGTCTATATAGAGGGCCGACGTGTCCAAGGGCTGCGTGACTCTGGGGCCACCATAACCTTGCTCCAGCAACATTTAGTTTCCACCAATCAACTCACCGGAGAATGTGTAGCTGTCCGGGTGGACGGGGGAGCCATTTACAAGATTCCCACGGCCAAAGTACACTTGGATTGGGGAGCAGGGTCGGGGAACATAGAAGTGGGCCTTATGCAAAATTTGCCCGCAGACGTTATTTTGGGCAACGACTTAGGGGAGCTGACTTCAGCATTTGCACCCCGAACCTCCCCAAAAGCAGCACTGCCCGTGGTTACCCGACAACAGGCCCGCACCAACACACTGACTGATCACTCTGAGGCTCAGGTAAGCAATCACCCCCCTAATGTCTCTTGGGCCCCTCCACTAGAGTTTGGTAGCGAAGTGGCCAATGACCCCTCATTGCAAGTATATAGGGATAAGGTAAACCAGAATCAGGCGGGGTTGGAAGGAGAGAGGTATGGTTGGAACAAGGGGTTACTGTACAGGTATACTGAGAAGATAGTGGCCGGATCTATTCCCCTGTCCGTTCAGCAGTTAATAGTACCTCAGAGGTATAGACGAGAACTGCTACGGGTTGCCCACGATATTCCGCTGTCAGGCCACCTAGGAGTTAGTCGGACGAAGCACCGCCTAACTCAGAATTTCTTTTAGCCAGGGATCACCAAAGATATTAGGCAGTATTGCCAGACGTGTGACACCTGCCAACGAGTAGGGAAAAGAGGAGACCGATATAAGGCAAAGCTACACTCCCTCCCCATAATAGAGGAGCCTTTTAGTCGAGTGGTGTTGGACCTCATTGGCCCCCTAGCCAAGCCTAGCCCCTCGGGGAAGAGGTATATACTCACGGTCGTGGATTATGCCACCCGATATCCCGAGGCGGTGGCTCTGGCTAATATTCATGCCGAGACCGTGGCGGATGCCCTCATCAAAATCTTCTCCCGCATGGGATTTCCCCGGGAGATTATTTCGGACCGGGGCACCCAGTTTACGGCTGAGATTACCCACCAGTTGTGGAGAGCATGTGGGGTGAAACCCATTGTAAATTCCGCTTATCACCCCCAGTCTAATGAGCTCTGTGAACGGTTTAATGTAACACTGAAACAGATGCTCCGCACGTTCATAGATACCCAGAAGAACTGGGAGCGGTTTCTACCCCATTTGCTTTTCGCCTACTGGGAGGTACCTCAGGAGTCCATGGGGTTCTCTCCCTTTGAATTATTATTCGGAAGGAGGATACGGGGTCCCCTAGACTTAATCCGAGAGCATTGGGAGGGGGAAGTCACTAGTGATGGTACTCCTATCGTACCATACGTGCTGGAGTTTCTGGAGGCCCTGACTCGGACCGTCAGCTCCAACCTTCAGGCGGCTCAAACCCGTCAGCGCCGTTGGTATGATAGGGGCGCCAGGGACCGCAGTTTTCAGACTGGGCAGAAGGTGCTAATCTTAAAACCGGTCAAAAATGATAAACTGCAGGCCTCCTGGCAGGGCCCATACAAGGTGGTGGAACAAATCTGTGACACCACCTATGTGATCGGCCCATGTACTGGAGCAGGCGGTAGACGCATGCTCCATGTAAATATGTTGAAGCCGTACCATGAACACGCAGAGGAGGTGAATGCTATTTGCGCCCCTGCCGCGGACGATGCAGACAGTTTACCTCTTCCCGACCTCCTAGGAATGAAGAACCAGAACGAAGGTCTGGGAGAGGTACAATTGGGTGAGCGGTTAAGTCCTCGGGAATGAGCTCAAATAGCAGAGCTACTGCAGGAAAAGAGAGACACATTCTCCAACGTGCCTGGATATACCAGACTGGCCACCCATAGGGTAGAAACTCCAGGTCACCTCCCCATGCGTCAACCTCCTTACCGCATACCAGAATCGGTGAGAGAACATATGCGGAAGGAGATTGACGAGATGCTACAGTTAGGAGTGATTGAGCACTCGGACAGCCCCTGGGCCTCGCCGGTAGTTCTAGTGCCGAAGCGGGACGGCACGACCCGCTTCTGCGTAGACTACCGGAAACTTAATGATAAAACCGTCTCTGATACCTACCCTATGCCCCGGATAGATGAGCTCCTGGATAAAATGGCTCGAGGCCAGTACCTCACCACCATAGATCTGTGTAAGGGGTACTGGCAGATCCCACTAGCCGAGGATGCCATTCCCAAATCAGCGTTCGTCACCCCGTTTGGCCTGTACCAATTCAAGGTCATGCCATTCGGGATGAAGAACGCTCCGGCTACTTTCCAGCGAATGGTAGATCGGCTACTGGATGGGTCCCAAGAGTACGCATGCGCCTATTTAGACGACATAGCTATATTTAGCAGCTCCTGGGACGAGCATTTGAACCATATAGGGGCAATCCTAGATCGCATTAGGGAGGCAGGATTAACCCTTAAGCCTAGCAAATGTCATATAGGGATGGCGGAGGTCCAGTACCTAGGGCACCGAGTAGGTAGCGGGCAGCAGAAGCCCGAACCGGCCAAGGTAGAGGCCGTAGCCAAGTGGCCCACTCCCCGTACCAAGCCCCAAGTGCTACCCTTTCTAGGTACCGCAGGCTATTATAGGAAGTTTGTACCTAATTATAGTACTCTAGCCAAACCCCTCACCGACCTCACCCGTAAAAACCTTCCTAAGATTGTTACCTGGAGCCCAGAGTGTGAACAAGCATTCCAATAACTGAAAAACGCTCTCGTAAATGCCCCTATCCTTGCTGCCCCGGATCCAACTAAACGCTTTCTCGTCCATACAGACGCTTCTATGTTTGGATTGGGAGCCGTGTTGAGCCAAGTCGGGGCTGATGGCGGCGAGCATCCTGTGGCCTACCTAAGCAGGAAACTGTTACCCCGAGAAGTTAGCTACGCCGCCATCGAAAAGGAATGCCTGGCCGTGGTGTGGGCCCTCAAGAAACTTCAGCCATATCTATATGGACAACAATTTTCCCTGCTCACAGATCACAACCCATTGGTGTGGCTGAACAGGGTATCCGGAGACAATGCCCGGCTTTTGCGCTGGAGTTTGGCGCTGCAGCCGTTTGACTTAACAATCCATTACCGACCTGGGAAGCAAAACGGCAACGCCGACGGGTTGTCCAGACAAACTGAACTTGAACCTTGATCTGTGAACACTCCTCCGGACCTCCCCAAGCCAATCCGTTGGGATCAGACTGGGTATGCCGGTTTGGTTCTGGGGGAGCATTGTGGCAAACCTCGCCACTTATGAACTATGCAGGAATTATTATTTAGGCTAATGGTTAAAATGTATGTTAAACTGTATGTTACTGTTTAAACTCCCTGCTGTTTCAGTTGGGAAACCCCTTGTAGGGGAGACTGTTTTTAAAAAGTGTTTGTTTTTCCAGTTGTTGAATAAGTTGTTGTTGACTCCCAAGCTATGTGTCGTCTAGTTCTTGGTGGAAAGGGGTTATTATTACAATTAACAAGAGTAGTTACTTGCTTGTCTCTGCTTACCAAAAAGATATTACAGATCCTACTGCCTCTCTGCTACAATTACCAAGAGTAGTTACTTGCTTGTCTCTGTCTACCCAAAAGATATTACAGATCCTACTGCCTCTCTGCTACAATTACCAAGAGTAGTTACTTGCTTGTCTCTGCTTACCCAAAAGATATTACAGATCCTACTGCCTCTCTGCTACAATTACCAAGAGTAGTTACTTGCTTGTCTCTGCCTACCCAAAAGATATTACAGATCCTACTGCCTCTCTGCTACAATTACCAAGAGTAGTTACTTGCTTGTCTCTGCCTACCCAAAAGATATTACAGATCCTACTGCCTCTCTGCTACAATTACCAAGAGTAGTTACTTGCTTGTCTCTGCCTACCCAAAAGATATTACAGATCCTACTGCCTCTCTGCTACAATTACCAAGAGTAGTTACTTGTTTGTCTCTGCCTACCCAAAAGATATTACAGATCCTACTGCCTCTCTGCTACAATTACCAAGAGTAGTTACTTGTTTGTCTCTGCCTACCCAAAAGATATTACAGATCCTACTGCCTCTCTGCTACAATTACCAAGAGTAGTTACTTGCTTGTCTCTGCCTACCCAAAATATATTACAGATCCTACTGCCTCTCTGCTACAATTACCAAGAGTAGTTACTTGCTTGTCTCTGCTTACCCAAAAGATATTACAGATCCTACTGCCTCTCTGCTACAATTACCAAGAGTAGTTATTTGCTTGTCTCTGCCTACCCAAAAGATATTACAGATCCTACTGCCTCTCTGCTACAATTACCAAGAGTAGTTATTTGCTTGTCTCTGCCTACCCAAAAGATATTACAGATCCTACTGCCTCTCTGCTACACACAGGAAAAAAAAAAAAAGCAGACTGATGTTCTAGCCCTAAAAAGGGCTTTTTGGGGTGCTGTCCTTATAGCAGAGATCAGATGAGTCCTTCAGGACTGTAGTGGACACTGAATACACTAGCCTAGCTATCGATTTCCCTATTAAATCAGCAGCAGCTACACTGTCCCTCCTCTCTCTAAGAATGCAGCTTCCGAATGAATCTAAAATGGCTGCTGTCCAGGAGCTGGGAGGGTCTGGGAGGGAGGGTCTGCTGCTGATTGGCTGGAATGTGTCTGCAGACTGTGAGATACAGGGTCAAAGTTTACTCAATGATGACGAATAGGGGGCGGATAGAACATTGCATATGTTCGCCCGCCGTGGGAACGCGAACAAGCTATGTTCGCCGGGAACTATTCCCGGCGAACTATTCGCGACATCACTATTTATAGTCAGCAAGCACAGGATACAGATAGCTGTGTATAGTCAGTAAGTACAGGATACAGATAGCTGTGTATAGTCAGTAAGTACAGGATACAGATAGCTGTGTATAGTCAGTAAGAACAGGATACAGGTAGCTGTGTATAGTCAGTGAGTACAGGATACAGATAGCTGTGTATAGTCAGTGAGTGCAGGAAACAGATAGCTGTATATAGTCAGTAAGTACAGGATACAGATTGCTGTGTATAGTCAGTAAGTACAGGATACAGATAGCTGTGTATAGTCAGTAAGTACAGGATACAGATAGCTGTATATAGTCAGTAAGTACAGGATACAGATAGCTGTGTACAGTAACTAAGTACAGGATACAGAAGGCTGTGTATAGTCAGTGAGTACAGGATACAGATAGCTGTGTATAGTCAGTAAGTAAAGGATACAGATAGCTGTGTATAGTCAGTAAGTACATGATACAGATAGCTGTGTATAGTCAGGAAGTACAGGATACAGATAGCTGTGTATAGTCAGTAAGTACAGGATACAGATAGCTGTGTATAGTCTGTAAGTACAGGATACAGATAGCTGTGTATAGTCAGTAAGTACAGGATACAGATAGCTGTATATAGTCAGTAAGTACAGGATACAGAAATCTGTGTATAGTCAGTGAGTGCAGGATACCGATAGCTGTGTATAGTCAGTAAGTACAGGAAACAGATAGCTGTTTATAGTCAGTAAGCTCAGGATACAGATAACTGTGTATAGTCAGTGAGTACAGGACAAATATAGCTGTGTATAGTCAGTTAGTACAGGATACAGATAGCTGTGTATAGTCAGTAAGTACAGGATACAGATAGCTGTGTATAGTCAGTGAGTACAGGATACAGATATCTGTATATAGTCAGTAAGTACAGGATACAGATAGCTGTGTATAGTCAGTAAGCACAGGATAAAGATAGCTGTGTATAGTCAGTGAGTACAGGATACAGATAGCTGTATAGAGTCAGTAATTACAGGATACAAATAGCTGTGTATAGTCAGTGAGTACAGGATACAAATAGCTGTATATAGTCAGTGAGTACAGGATACAGATAGCTGTATATAGTCAGTAAGTACAGGATACAGATAGCTGTGTATAGTCAGTGAGTACAGGATACAAATAGCTGTATATAGTCAATAAGTACAGGATACAGATAGCTGTGTATAGTCACTAAGTACAGGATACAGATAGCTGCGTATAGTCAGTGAGTACAGGATACAGATAGCTGTGTATAGTCAGTAAGTAAAGGATACAGATAGCTTTGTATAGTCAGTAAGTGCATGATACAGATAGCTGTGTATAGTCAGGAAGTACAGGATACAGATAGCTGTGTATAGTCAGTAAGTATAGGATACAGATAACTGTGTATAGTTAGTAAGTACATGATACAGATAGCTGTATATAGTCAGTAAGTACAGGATACAGATAGCTGTGTAAAGCCAGTAACTTCATGATACAGATAGCTGTGTATAGTCAGTAAGTACAGGATACAGATAGCTGTGTATAGTCAGTAAGTACAGGATACAGATAGCTGTGTATAGCCAGTAAGTTCATGATACAGATAGCTGTGTATAGTCAGTAAGTACAGGATACAGATAGCTGTGTAGAGTAAGTGAGTAAAGCTGTGTATAGTCAGTGAGTACAGAATAACGATAGCTGTGTATAGCCAGTAAGTACAGGATACAGATAGCTGTGTATAGCCAGTAAGTACAGGATACAGATAGCTGTGTATAGTCAGTAAGTGCAGGATACAGATAGCTGTATATAGTCAGTAAGTACAGGATGCAGATAGCTGTATAGTCAGTAAGTATAGGATACAGATAGCTGTTTATTGTCAGTAAGCTCAGGATACAGATAGCTGTGTACAGTCAGTGAGTACAGGATAAAGATACCTGTGTATATTCCGTAAGTTCAGGATACAGATAGCTGTGTATAGTCAGTGAGTACAGGATACAGATAGCTGTATATAGTCAGTAAGTACAGGATACAGATAGCTGTGTATAGTCAGTAAGTACAGGATACAGATAGCTGTATATAGTCAGTAAGTACAGGATACAGATAGCTGTGCAGGATACAGATAGCTGTGTATAGTCAGTGAGTACAGGATACAGATAGCTGTTTATAGTCAGTAAGTACTGGATACAGATAGCTGTGTATAGTCAGTAAGTACAGGATACAGGTAGCTGTATATAGTCAGTAAGTACAGGATACAGATAGCTGTGTATAGTCAGTAAGTACAGGATACAGATAGCTGTTTATAGTCAGTAAGCACATGATACAGATAGCTGTGTATAGTCAGTGAGTACAGGAAACAGATATCTGTGTATAGTCAGTAAGTACATGATACAAATAGCTGTGTATAGTCAGTAAGTACAGGATACAGATAGCTGTATATAGTCAGTGAGTACAGGATACAGATAGCTGTATATAGTCAATAAGTACAGGATACAGATAGCTGTGTATAGTCCGTGAGTACAGGATACAGATAGCTGTATATAGTCAGTGAGTGCAGGATACAGATAGCTGTGTATAGTCAGTATGTACAGGATACAGATAGCTGTGTATAGTAAGTAAGCACAGGATACAGATAGCTGTGTATAGTCAGTGAGTACAGGATACAGATAGCTGTGTATAGTCAGTGAGTACACAATACAGATAGCTGTGTATAGTCAGTAAGTATAGGATACAGATAGCTGTGTATAGTCAGTAAGTACAGGATACAGATAGCTGTATATAGTCAGTAAGTACTTACTACAGATAGCTGTGTATAGTCACTGAGTACAAGATACAGATAGCTGTATATAGTCAGTAAGTACATGATACAGATAGCTGTATATAGTCAGTAAGTACAGGATACAGATATCTGTATATAGTCAGTAAGTACAGGATACACATAGCTGTGTATAGTCAGTAAGTACAGGATACAGATAGCTGTATATAGTCAGTAAGTACAGGATACAGATAGCTGTGTATAGTCAGTGAGTACAGGATACAGATAGCTGTATATAGTCAATAAGTACAGGATACAGATAGCTGTGTATAGTCACTAAGTACAGGATACAGATAGCTGCATATAGTCAGTGAGTACAGGATACAGATAGCTGTGTATAGTCAGTAAGTAAAGGATACAGATAGCTGTGTATAGTCAGTAAGTGCATGATACAGATAGCTGTGTATAGTCAGGAAGTACAGGATACAGATAGCTGTGTATAGTCAGTAAGTATAGGATACAGATAACTGTGTATAGTTAGTAAGTACATGATACAGATAGCTGTATATAGTCAGTAAGTACAGGATACAGATAGCTGTGTATAGCCAGTAACTTCATGATACAGATAGCTGTGTATAGTCAGTAAGTACAGGATACAGATAGCTGTGTATAGCCAGTAAGTTCATGATACAGATAGCTGTGTATAGTCAGTAAGTACAGGATACAGATAGCTGTGTAGAGTAAGTGAGTAAAGCTGTGTATAGTCAGTGAGTACAGAATAACGATAGCTGTGTATAGCCAGTAAGTACAGGATACAGATAGCTGTGTATAGCCAGTAAGTACAGGATACAGATAGCTGTGTATAGTCAGTAAGTGCAGGATACAGATAGATGTGTATAATCAGTAAGCACAGGATACAGATAGCTGTGTATAGTCAGTAAGTACATGATACAGATAGCTGTATATAGTCAGTAAGTGCATGATACAGATAGCTGTGTATAGTCAGTAAGTACATGATAAAGATAGCTGTGTATAGTCAGTAAGTACATGATAAAGATAGCTGTGTATAGTCAGTAAGTACAGGATACAGATAGCTGTGTATAGTCAGTAAGTACAGGATACAGATAGCTGTGTATAGTCAGTGAGTACAGGATACAGTTAGCTGTGTATAGTCAGTAAGTACAGAATACATATAGCTGTGTATAGTCAGTGAGTACAGGATACAGATAGCTGTGTATAGTCAGTAAGTATAGGATACAGATAGCTGTGTATAGTCAGTAAGTACAGGATACAGATAGCTGTGTATAGTCAGTAAGAACAGGATACAGATAGCTGTGTATAGTCAGTAAGTACAGGATACAGATAGCTGTGTATAGTCAGTGAGTACAGGATACAAATAGCTGTATACAGTAAGTGAGTACAGGATACAGATATCTGTATATAGTCAGTGAGTACAGGATACAGATAGCTGTATATAGTCAGTAACTATAGGATACAGATAGCTGTATATAGTCAGTAAGTACAGGATGCAGATAGCTGCATATAGTCAGTAAGTACAGGATACAGATAGCTGTGTATAGTCAGTGAGTACAGGATACAAATAGCTGTATACAGTAAGTGAGTACAGGATACAGATATCTGTATATAGTCAGTGAGTACAGGATACAGATAGCTGTATATAGTCAGTAACTATAGGATACAGATAGCTGTATATAGTCAGTAAGTACAGGATGCAGATAGCTGTATAGAGTCAGTAAGTACAGGATACAGATAGCAGTGTATAATCAGTGAGTACATTGTGGCAAACCTCGCCACTTATGAACTATGCAGGAATTGTTATTTAGGCTAATGGTTAAAATGTATGTTAAACTGTATGTTACTGTTTAAACTCCCTGCTGTTTCAGTTGGGAAACCCCTTGTAGGGGAGACTGCTTTTTAAAAAGTGTTTGTTATTTTTGTTCTGTTGAAGAAATAGTTGTTGTTGACTCCCAAGCTATGTGTCGTCTAGTTCTTGGTGGAAAGGGGTTATTATTACAATTACCAAGAGTAGTTATTTGCTTGTCTCTGCCTACCCAAAAGATATTACAGATCCTACTGCCTCTCTGCTACAATTACCAAGAGTAGTTACTTGCTTGTCTCTGCTTACCCAAAAGATATTACAGATCCTACTGCCTCTCTGCTACAATTACCAAGAGTAGTTACTTGCTTGTCTCTGTCTACCCAAAAGATATTACAGATCCTACTGCCTCTCTGCTACAATTACCAAGAGTAGTTACTTGCTTGTCTCTGCCTACCCAAAAGATATTACAGATCCTACTGCCTCTCTGCTACAATTACCAAGAGTAGTTACTTGTTTGTCTCTGCCTACCCAAAAGATATTACAGATCCTACTGCCTCTCTGTTACAATTACCGAGAGTAGTTACTTGCTTGTCTCTGTCTACCCAAAAGATATTACAGATCCTACTGCCTCTCTGCTACAATTACCAAGAGTAGTTACTTGCTTGTCTCTGCTTACCCAAAATATATTACAGATCCTACTGCCTCTCTGCTACAATTACCAAGAGTAGTTACTTGCTTGTCTCTGCTTACCCAAAATATATTACAGATCCTACTACCTCTCTGCTACAATTACCAAGAGTAGTTACTTGCTTGTCTCTGCTTACCCAAAATATATTACAGATCCTACTACCTCTCTGCTCCAATTACCAAGAGTAGTTACTTGCTTGTCTCTGCTTACCCAAAATATATTACAGATCCTACTGCCTCTCTGCTACAATTACCAAGAGTAGTTACTTGCTTGTCTCTGCTTACCAAAAAGATATTACAGATCCTACTGCCTCTCTGCTACAATTACCAAGAGTAGTTACTTGCTTGTCTCTGCTTACCCAAAAGATATTACAGATCCTAATGCCTCTCTGCTACAATTACCAAGAGTAGTTACTTGTTTGTCTCTGCTTACCCAAGAGATATTACAGATCTTACTGCCTCTCTGTTACAATTACCAAGAGTAGTTACTTGCTTGTCTCTGCCTACCCAAAATATATTACAGATCCTACTGCCTCTCTGCTACAATTACCAAGAGTAGTTATTTGCTTGTCTCTGCTTACCCAAAAGATATTACAGATCCTACTACCTCTCTGCTCCAATTACCAAGAGTAGTTACTTGCTTGTCTCTGCTTACCCAAAAGATATTACAGATCCTACTGCCTCTCTGCTACAATTACCAAGAGTAGTTACTTGCTTGTCTCTGCTTACCAAAAAGATATTACAGATCCTACTACCTCTCTGCTCCAATTACCAAGAGTAGTTACTTGCTTGTCTCTGCTTACCCAAAAGATATTACAGATCCTACTGCCTCTCTGCTACAATTACCAAGAGTAGTTACTTGTTTGTCTCTGCCTACCCAAAAGATATTACAGATCCTACTGCCTCTCTGCTACAATTACCAAGAGTAGTTACTTGCTTGTCTCTGCTTACCAAAAAGATATTACAGATCCTACTGCCTCTCTGCTACAATTACCAAGAGTAGTTATTTGCTTGTCTCTGCCTACCCAAAAGATATTACAGATCCTACTGCCTCTCTGCTACAATTACCAAGAGTAGTTACTTGTTTGTCTCTGCTTACCCAAAAGATATTACAGATCTTACTGCCTCTCTGCTACAATTACCAAGAGTAGTTACTTGCTTGTCTCTGCCTACCCAAAAGATATTACAGATCCTACTGCCTCTCTGCTACAATTACCAAGAGTAGTTACTTGCTTGTCTCTGCTTACCCAAAATATATTACAGATCCTACTGCCTCTCTGCTACAATTACCAAGAGTAGTTACTTGCTTGTCTCTGCTTACCCAAAATATATTACAGATCCTACTACCTCTCTGCTACAATTACCAAGAGTAGTTACTTGCTTGTCTCTGCTTACCCAAAATATATTACAGATCCTACTACCTCTCTGCTCCAATTACCAAGAGTAGTTACTTGCTTGTCTCTGCTTACCCAAAATATATTACAGATCCTACTGCCTCTCTGCTACAATTACCAAGAGTAGTTACTTGTTTGTCTCTGCTTACCCAAAAGATATTACAGATCTTACTGCCTCTCTGTTACAATTACCAAGAGTAGTTACTTGCTTGTCTCTGCCTACCCAAAATATATTACAGATCCTACTGCCTCTCTGCTACAATTACCAAGAGTAGTTATTTGCTTGTCTCTGCTTACCCAAAAGATATTACAGATCCTACTACCTCTCTGCTCCAATTACCAAGAGTAGTTACTTGCTTGTCTCTGCCTACCCAAAAGATATTACAGATCCTACTGCCTCTCTGCTACAATTACCAAGAGTAGTTACTTGCTTGTCTCTGCTTACCCAAAAGATATTACAGATCCTACTGCCTCTCTGCTACAATTACCAAGAGTAGTTACTTGTTTGTCTCTGCCTACCCAAAAGATATTACAGATCCTACTGCCTCTCTGCTACAATTACCAAGAGTAGTTACTTGCTTGTCTCTGCTTACCCAAAAGATATTACAGATCCTACTGCCTCTCTGCTACAATTACCAAGAGTAGTTACTTGCTTGTCTCTGCTTACCCAAAAGATATTACAGATCCTACTGCCTCTCTGCTACAATTACCAAGAGTAGTTACTTGCTTGTCTCTGCTTACCAAAAAGATATTACAGATCCTACTGCCTCTCTGCTACAATTACCAAGAGTAGTTATTTGCTTGTCTCTGCCTACCCAAAAGATATTACAGATCCTACTGCCTCTGTGCTACAATTACCAAGAGTAGTTACTTGCTTGTCTCTGCCTACCCAAAATATATTACAGATCCTACTGCCTCTCTGCTACAATTACCAAGAGTAGTTATTTGCTTGTCTCTGCTTACCAAAAAGATATTACAGATCCTACTGCCTCTCTGCTACATACATGATACAGATAGCTGTGTATAGACAGTGAGTACAGGATACAAATAGACAGTGGAGGGCAGCATAGCCCGTAACACACATAAGAATTAAGGCCCTTAGGAGTGAGCTGTATATAGTCAGTAAGTACAGGATACAGATAGCTGTATATAGTCAGTAAGTACAGGATAAAGATAGCTGTATATAGTCAGTAAGTACAGGATAAAGATAGCTGTTTATAGTCAGTAAGTACAGGATACAGATAGCTGTGTATAGTCAGTAAGTACAGGATACAGATAGCTGTGTATAGTCAGTAAGTACAGGATACAGATAGCTGTGTATAGTCAGTAAGTACAGGATACAGATAGCTGTATATAGTCAGTAAGTACAGGATACAGATAGCTGTGTATAGTCAGTAAGTACAGGATACAGATAGCTGTGTATAGTCAGTAAGTACAGGATACAGATAGCTGTGTATAGTCAGTAAGTACAGGATACAGAAAGCTGTGTATAGTCAGTAAGTACATGATACAGATAGCTGTGTATAGTCAGTAATTACAGGATAAAGATAGCTGTGTATAGTCAGTGAGTACAGGATACAGATAGCTGTGTATAGTCAGTAAGTACACAATACAGATAGCTGTGTATAGTCAGTAAGTATAGGATACAGATAGCTATGTATAGTCAGTAAGTACAGGATACAGATAGCTGTATATAGTCAGTAAGCACAGGATACAGATAGCTGTGTATAGTCACTAAGTACAGGATACAGATAGCTGTGTATAGTCAGTGAGTACAGGATACAGATAGCTGTGTATAGTCAGTAAGTAAAGGATACAGATAGCTGTGTATAGTCAGTAAGTACATGATACAGATAGCTGTGTATAGTCAGTAAGTACAGGATACAGATAGCTGTGTATAGTCAGTAAGTACAAGATACAGATAACTGTGTATAGTCAGTAAGTACAGGATAAAGATAGCTGTTTATAGTCAGTAAGTACATGATACAGATAGCTGTGTATAGCCAGTAAGTTCATGATACAGATAGCTGTGTATAGTCAGTAAGTACAGGATACAGATAGCTGTGTAGAGTCAGTGAGTAAAGGATACAGATAGCTGTGTATAGTCAGTGAGTACAGGATAAAGATAGCTGTGTATAGCCAGTAAGTACAGGATACAGATAGCTGTGTATAGTCAGTAAGTGCAGGATACAGAGAGCTGTATATAGTCAGTAAGTACAGGATGCAGATAGCTGTGTATAGTCAGTAAGTATAGGATACAGATAACTGTGTATAGTTAGTAAGTACATGATACAGATAGCTGTATATAGTCAGTAAGTACAGGATACAGATAGCTGTGTATAGTCAGTAAGTACAGGATACAGATAGCTGTGTATAGTCAGTAAGTACAGGATACAGATAGCTGTGTATAGTCAGTAAGCACAGGATACAGATAGCTGTGTATAGTCAGTAAGTACAGGATACAGATAGCTGTGTATAGCCAGTAAGTACAGGATACAGATAGCTGTGTATAGTCAGTAAGTGCAGGATACAGATAGATGTGTATAATCAGTAAGCACAGGATACAGATAGCTGTGTATAGTCAGTAAGTACATGATACAGATAGCTGTATATAGTCAGTAAGTGCATGATACAGATAGCTGTGTATAGTCAGTAAGTACATGATAAAGATAGCTGTGTATAGTCAGTAAGTACATGATAAAGATAGCTGTGTATAGTCAGTAAGTACAGGATACAGATAGCTGTGTATAGTCAGTAAGTACAGGATACAGATAGCTGTGTATAGTCAGTGAGTACAGGATACAGTTAGCTGTGTATAGTCAGTAAGTACAGAATACATATAGCTGTGTATAGTCAGTGAGTACAGGATACAGATAGCTGTGTATAGTCAGTAAGTATAGGATACAGATAGCTGTGTATAGTCAGTAAGTACAGGATACAGATAGCTGTGTATAGTCAGTAAGAACAGGATACAGATAGCTGTGTATAGTCAGTAAGTACAGGATACAGATAGCTGTGTATAGTCAGTGAGTACAGGATACAAATAGCTGTATACAGTAAGTGAGTACAGGATACAGATATCTGTATATAGTCAGTGAGTACAGGATACAGATAGCTGTATATAGTCAGTAACTATAGGATACAGATAGCTGTATATAGTCAGTAAGTACAGGATGCAGATAGCTGCATATAGTCAGTAAGTACAGGATACAGATAGCTGTGTATAGTCAGTGAGTACAGGATACAAATAGCTGTATACAGTAAGTGAGTACAGGATACAGATATCTGTATATAGTCAGTGAGTACAGGATACAGATAGCTGTATATAGTCAGTAACTATAGGATACAAATAGCTGTATATAGTCAGTAAGTACAGGATGCAGATAGCTGTATAGAGACAGTAAGTACAGGATACAGATAGCAGTGTATAATCAGTGAGTACATTGTGGCAAACCTCGCCACTTATGAACTATGCAGGAATTGTTATTTAGGCTAATGGTTAAAATGTATGTTAAACTGTATGTTACTGTTTAAACTCCCTGCTGTTTCAGTTGGGAAACCCCTTGTAGGGGAGACTGCTTTTTAAAAAGTGTTTGTTATTTTTGTTCTGTTGAAGAAATAGTTGTTGTTGACTCCCAAGCTATGTGTCGTCTAGTTCTTGGTGGAAAGGGGTTATTATTACAATTACCAAGAGTAGTTATTTGCTTGTCTCTGCTTACCAAAAAGATATTACAGATCCTACTGCCTCTCTGCTACAATTACCAAGAGTAGTTACTTGCTTGTCTCTGCTTACCAAAAAGATATTACAGATCCTACTGCCTCTCTGCTACAATTACCAAGAGTAGTTACTTGCTTGTCTCTGCTTACCCAAAAGATATTACAGATCCTACTGTCTCTCTGCTACAATTACCAAGAGTAGTTACTTGCTTGTCTCTGCTTACCCAAAAGATATTACAGATCCTACTGTCTCTCTGCTACAATTACCAAGAGTAGTTACTTGCTTGTCTCTGTCTACCCAAAAGATATTACAGATCCTACTGCCTCTCTGCTACAATTACCAAGAGTAGTTACTTGTTTGTCTCTGCTTACCCAAAAGATATTACAGATCTTACTGCCTCTCTGCTACAATTACCAAGAGTAGTTACTTGCTTGTCTCTGCCTACCCAAAAGATATTACAGATCCTACTGCCTCTCTGCTACAATTACCAAGAGTAGTTATTTGCTTGTCTCTGCTTACCCAAAAGATATTACAGATCCTACTGCCTCTCTGCTACAATTACCAAGAGTAGTTACTTGCTTGTCTCTGCCTACCCAAAAGATATTACAGATCCTACTGCCTCTCTGCTACAATTACCAAGAGTAGTTACTTGCTTGTCTCTGCTTACCAAAAGATATTACAGATCCTACTGCCTCTCTGTTACAATTACCAAGAGTAGTTACTTGCTTGTCTCTGCTTACCCAAAATATATTACAGATCCTACTGCCTCTCTGCTACAATTACCAAGAGTAGTTACTTGCTTGTCTCTGCTTACCCAAAATATATTACAGATCCTACTACCTCTCTGCTACAATTACCAAGAGTAGTTACTTGCTTGTCTCTGCTTACCCAAAATATATTACAGATCCTACTACCTCTCTGCTCCAATTACCAAGAGTAGTTACTTGCTTGTCTCTGCTTACCCAAAATATATTACAGATCCTACTGCCTCTCTGCTACAATTACCAAGAGTAGTTACTTGTTTGTCTCTGCTTACCGAAAAGATATTACAGATCTTACTGCCTCTCTGTTACAATTACCAAGAGTAGTTACTTGCTTGTCTCTGCCTACCCAAAATATATTACAGATCCTACTGCCTCTCTGCTACAATTACCAAGAGTAGTTATTTGCTTGTCTCTGCTTACCCAAAAGATATTACAGATCCTACTACCTCTCTGCTCCAATTACCAAGAGTAGTTACTTGCTTGTCTCTGCTTACCCAAAAGATATTACAGATCCTACTGCCTCTCTGCTACAATTACCAAGAGTAGTTACTTGCTTGTCTCTGCTTACCAAAAAGATATTACAGATCCTACTACCTCTCTGCTCCAATTACCAAGAGTAGTTACTTGCTTGTCTCTGCTTACCCAAAAGATATTACAGATCCTACTGCCTCTCTGCTACAATTACCAAGAGTAGTTACTTGTTTGTCTCTGCCTACCCAAAAGATATTACAGATCCTACTGCCTCTCTGCTACAATTACCAAGAGTAGTTACTTGCTTGTCTCTGCTTACCAAAAAGATATTACAGATCCTACTGCCTCTCTGCTACAATTACCAAGAGTAGTTATTTGCTTGTCTCTGCCTACCCAAAAGATATTACAGATCCTACTGCCTCTCTGCTACAATTACCAAGAGTAGTTACTTGTTTGTCTCTGCTTACCCAAAAGATATTACAGATCTTACTGCCTCTCTGCTACAATTACCAAGAGTAGTTACTTGCTTGTCTCTGCCTACCCAAAAGATATTACAGATCCTACTGCCTCTCTGCTACAATTACCAAGAGTAGTTACTTGCTTGTCTCTGCTTACCCAAAATATATTACAGATCCTACTGCCTCTCTGCTACAATTACCAAGAGTAGTTACTTGCTTGTCTCTGCTTACCCAAAAGATATTACAGATCCTACTACCTCTCTGCTACAATTACCAAGAGTAGTTACTTGCTTGTCTCTGCTTACCCAAAATATATTACAGATCCTACTACCTCTCTGCTCCAATTACCAAGAGTAGTTACTTGCTTGTCTCTGCTTACCCAAAATATATTACAGATCCTACTGCCTCTCTGCTACAATTACCAAGAGTAGTTACTTGTTTGTCTCTGCTTACCCAAAAGATATTACAGATCTTACTGCCTCTCTGTTACAATTACCAAGAGTAGTTACTTGCTTGTCTCTGCCTACCCAAAATATATTACAGATCCTACTGCCTCTCTGCTACAATTACCAAGAGTAGTTATTTGCTTGTCTCTGCTTACCCAAAAGATATTACAGATCCTACTACCTCTCTGCTCCAATTACCAAGAGTAGTTACTTGCTTGTCTCTGCTTACCCAAAAGATATTACAGATCCTACTGCCTCTCTGCTACAATTACCAAGAGTAGTTACTTGTTTGTCTCTGCCTACCCAAAAGATATTACAGATCCTACTGCCTCTCTGCTACAATTACCAAGAGTAGTTACTTGCTTGTCTCTGCTTACCAAAAAAGATATTACAGATCCTACTGCCTCTCTGCTACAATTACCAAGAGTAGTTATTTGCTTGTCTCTGCCTACCCAAAAGATATTACAGATCCTACTGCCTCTCTGCTACAATTACCAAGAGTAGTTACTTGCTTGTCTCTGCCTACCCAAAATATATTACAGATCCTACTGCCTCTCTGCTACAATTACCAAGAGTAGTTATTTGCTTGTCTCTGCTTACCAAAAAGATATTACAGATCCTACTGCCTCTCTGCTACATACATGATACAGATAGCTGTGTATAGACAGTGAGTACAGGATACAAATAGACAGTGGAGGGCAGCATAGCCCGTAACACACATAAGAATTAAGGCCCTTAGGAGTGAGCTGTATATAGTCAGTAAGTACAGGATAAAGATAGTTGTTTATAGTCAGTAAGTACAGGATACAGATAGCTGTGTATAGTCAGTAAGTACAGGATACAGATAGCTGTGTATAGTCAGTAAGTACAGGATACAGATAGCTGTATATAGTCAGTAAGTACAGGATACAGATAGCTGTATATAGTCAGTAAGTACAGGATAAAGATAGCTGTATATAGTCAGTAAGTACAGGATAAAGATAGCTGTTTATAGTCAGTAAGTACAGGATACAGATAGCTGTGTATAGTCAGTAAGTACAGGATACAGATAGCTGTGTATAGTCAGTAAGTACAGGATACAGATAGCTGTGTATAGTCAGTAAGTACAGGATACAGATAGCTGTATATAGTCAGTAAGTACAGGATACAGATAGCTGTGTATAGTCAGTAAGTACAGGATACAGATAGCTGTGTATAGTCAGTAAGTACAGGATACAGATAGCTGTGTATAGTCAGTAAGTACAGGATACAGAAAGCTGTGTATAGTCAGTAAGTACATGATACAGATAGCTGTGTATAGTCAGTAATTACAGGATAAAGATAGCTGTGTATAGTCAGTGAGTACAGGATACAGATAGCTGTGTATAGTCAGTAAGTACACAATACAGATAGCTGTGTATAGTCAGTAAGTATAGGATACAGATAGCTATTAATAGTCAGTAAGTACAGGATACAGATAGCTGTATATAGTCAGTAAGCACAGGATACAGATAGCTGTGTATAGTCACTAAGTACAGGATACAGATAGCTGTGTATAGTCAGTGAGTACAGGATACAGATAGCTGTGTATAGTCAGTAAGTAAAGGATACAGATAGCTGTGTATAGTCAGTAAGTACATGATACAGATAGCTGTGTATAGTCAGTAAGTACAGGATACAGATAGCTGTGTATAGTCAGTAAGTACAAGATACAGATAACTGTGTATAGTCAGTAAGTACATGATACAGATAGCTGTGTATAGCCAGTAAGTTCATGATACAGATAGCTGTGTATAGTCAGTAAGTACAGGATACAGATAGCTGTGTAGAGTAAGTGAGTAAAGGATACAGATAGCTGTGTATAGTCAGTGAGTACAGGATAAAGATAGCTGTGTATAGCCAGTAAGTACAGGATACAGATAGCTGTGTATAGTCAGTAAGTGCAGGATACAGAGAGCTGTATATAGTCAGTAAGTACAGGATGCAGATAGCTGTATAGTCAGTAAGTATAGGATACAGATAGCTGTTTATTGTCAGTAAGCTCAGGATACAGATAGCTGTGTATAGTCACTGAGTACAAGATACAGATAGCTGTATATAGTCAGTAAGTAAATGATACAGATAGCTGTATATAGTCAGTAAGTACAGGATACAGATAGCTGTATATAGTCAGTAAGTACAGGATACAGATAGCTGTGTATAGTCACTGAGTACAAGATACAGATAGCTGTATATAGTCAGTAAGTAAATGATACAGATAGCTGTATACAGTCAGTAAGTACAGGATACAGATAGCTGTATATAGTCAGTAAGTACAGGATACAGATAGCTGTGTATAGTCAGTAAGTACAGGATACAGATAGCTGTGAATAGTCAGTAAGTACAGGATACAGATAGCTGTGTATAGTCAGTAAGTACAGGATACAGAAAGCTGTGTATAGTCAGTAAGTACAGGATACAGATAGATGTGTATAATCAATAAGCACAGGATACAGATAGCTGTGTATAGTCAGTAAGTACAGGATACAGATAGCTGTGTATAGTCAGTAAGTACATGATACAGATAGCTGTGTATAGTCAGTAAGTACAGGATACAGATAGCTGTGTATAGTCAGTAAGTACAGGATACAGATAGCTGTGTATAGTCAGTAAGTACAGGATACAGATAGCTGTGTATAGTCAGTATGTACAGGATACAGAAAGCTGTGTATAGTCAGTAAGTAGATGATACAGATAGCTGTGTATAGTCAGTAATTACAGGATACAGATAGCTGTGTATAGTCAGTGAGTACAGGATACAGATAGCTGTGTATAGTCAGTAAGTACACGAAACCGATAGCTGTGTATAGTCAGTAAGTACATGATACAGATAGCTGTACATAGTCAGTAAGTACAGGGTAAAGATAGCTGTTTATAGTCAGTAAGTACAGGATACAGATAGCTGTGTATAGTCAGTAAGTACAGGATACAGATAGCTGTGTATAGTCAGTAAGTACAGGATACAGATAGCTGTGTATAGTCAGTAAGTACATGATACAGATAGCTGTGTATAGTCAGTAAGTACAGGATAGATATAGCTGTGTATAGTCAGTGAGTACAGGATACAGATAGCTGTGTATAGTCAGTAAGTACAGGATACAGATAGCTGTGTATAGTCAGTAAGTACAGGATACAGAAAGCTGTGTATAGTCAGTAAGTACAGGATACAGATAGATGTGTATAATCAGTAAGCACAGGATACAGATAGCTGTGTATAGTCAGTAAGTACAGGATACAGATAGCTGTGTATAGTCAGTAAGTACATGATACAGATAGCTGTGTATAGTCAGTAAGTACATGATACAGATAGCTGTGTATAGTCAGTAAGTACAGGATACAGATAGCTGTGTATAGTCAGTAAGTACAGGATACAGATAGCTGTGTATAGTCAGTAAGTACAGGATACAGAAAGCTGTGTATAGTCAGTAAGTACATGATACAGATAGCTGTGTATAGTCAGTAATTACAGGATAAAGATAGCTGTGTATAGTCAGTGAGTACAGGATACAGATAGCTGTGTATAGTCAGTAAGTACACAATACAGATAGCTGTGTATAGTCAGTAAGTATAGGATACAGATAGCTATGTATAGTCAGTAAGTATAGGATACAGATAGCTGTATATAGTCAGTAAGCACAGGATACAGATAGCTGTGTATAGTCACTAAGTACAGGATACAGATAGCTGTGTATAGTCAGTAAGTACATGATACAGATAGCTGTGTATAGTCAGTAAGTACAGGATACAGATAGCTGTGTATAGTCAGTAAGTACATGATACAGATAGCTGTGTATAGTCAGTAAGTACAGGATACAGATAGCTGTGTATAGTCAGTAAGTACAGGATACAGATAGCTGTGTATAGTCAGTAAGTACATGATACAGATAGCTGTGTATAGTCAGTAAGTACAGGATACAGATAGCTGTGTACAGTTAGTGAGTACAGGATACAGATAGCTGTGTATAGTCAGTGAGTAAAGGATACAGATAGCTGTGTATAGTCAGTAAGTAAAGGATACAGATAGCTGTGTATAGTCAGTAATTACATGATACAGATAGCTGTGTATAGTCAGTAAGTACAGGATATAGATAGCTGTGTATAGTCAGTAAGTACAAGATACAGATAACTGTGTATAGTCAGTAAGTACATCATACAGATAGCTGTGTATAGCCAGTAAGTTCATGATACAGATAGCTGTGTATAGTCAGTAAGTACAGGATACAGATAGCTGTGTATAGTCAGTGAGTACAGGATAAAGATAGCTGTGTATAGTCAGTAAGTACAGGATACAGATAGCTGTGTATAGTCAGTAAGTACAGGATACAGATAGCTGTGTATAGTCAGTAAGTACAGGATACAGATAGCTGTGTATAGTCAGTAAGTACAGGATACAGATAGCTGTGTATAGTCAGTAAGTACAGGATACAGAAAGCTGTGTATAGTCAGTAAGTACAGGATACAGATAGATGTGTATAATCAGTAAGCACAGGATACAGATAGCTGTGTATAGTCAGTAAGTACAGGATACAGATAGCTGTGTATAGTCAGTAAGTACATGATACAGATAGCTGTGTATAGTCAGTAAGTACATGATACAGATAGCTGTGTATAGTCAGTAAGTACAGGATACAGATAGCTGTGTATAGTCAGTAAGTACAGGATACAGATAGCTGTGTATAGTCAGTAAGTACAGGATACAGAAAGCTGTGTATAGTCAGTAAGTACATGATACAGATAGCTGTGTATAGTCAGTAATTACAGGATAAAGATAGCTGTGTATAGTCAGTGAGTACAGGATACAGATAGCTGTGTATAGTCAGTAAGTACACAATACAGATAGCTGTGTATAGTCAGTAAGTATAGGATACAGATAGCTATGTATAGTCAGTAAGTATAGGATACAGATAGCTGTATATAGTAAGTAAGCACAGGATACAGATAGCTGTGTATAGTCACTAAGTACAGGATACAGATAGCTGTGTATAGTCAGTAAGTACATGATACAGATAGCTGTGTATAGTCAGTAAGTACAGGATACAGATAGCTGTGTATAGTCAGTAAGTACATGATACAGATAGCTGTGTATAGTCAGTAAGTACAGGATACAGATAGCTGTGTATAGTCAGTAAGTACAGGATACAGATAGCTGTGTATAGTCAGTAAGTACATGATACAGATAGCTGTGTATAGTCAGTAAGTACAGGATACAGATAGCTGTGTATAGTTAGTGAGTACAGGATACAGATAGCTGTGTATAGTTAGTGAGTAAAGGATACAGATAGCTGTGTATAGTCAGTAAGTAAAGGATACAGATAGCTGTGTATAGTCAGTAATTACATGATACAGATAGCTGTGTATAGTCAGTAAGTACAGGATATAGATAGCTGTGTATAGTCAGTAAGTACAAGATACAGATAACTGTGTATAGTCAGTAAGTACATGATACAGATAGCTGTGTATAGCCAGTAAGTTCATGATACAGATAGCTGTGTATAGTCAGTAAGTACAGGATACAGATAGCTGTGTAGAGTAAGTGAGTAAAGGATACAGATAGCTGTGTATAGTCAGTGAGTACAGGATAAAGATAGCTGTGTATAGCCAGTAAGTACAGGATACAGATAGCTGTGTATAGTCAGTAAGTGCAGGATACAGATAGCTGTATATAGTCAGTAAGTACAGGATGAAGATAGCTGTATAGTCAGTAAGTATAGGATACAGATAGCTGTTTATTGTCAGTAAGCTCAGGATACAGATAGCTGTGTACAGTCAGTGAGTACAGGATAAAGATACCTGTGTATAGTCAGTAAGTTCAGGATAAAGATAGCTGTGTATAGTCAGTGAGTACAGGATACAGATAGCTGTATATAGTCAGTAAGTACAGGATACAGATAGCTGTGTATAGTCAGTAAGTACAGGATACAGATAGCTGTGTATAGTCAGTATGTACAGGATACAGATAGCTGTGTATAGTCAGTAAGCACAGGATACAGATAGCTGTGTATAGTCAGTGAGTACAGGATACAGATAGCTGTGTATAGTCAGTGAGTACATTATACAGATAGCTGTGTGTATAGTCAGTAAGTACGCAATACAGATAGCTGTGTATAGTCAGTAAGTATAGGATACAGATAGCTGTGTATAGTCAGTAAGTACAGGATACAGATAGCTTTATATAGTCAGTAAGTACAAGATACAGATAGCTGTGTATAGTCACTGAGTACAAGATACAGATAGCTGTATATAGTCAGTAAGTACATGATACAGATAGCTGTATATAGTCAGTAAGTACAGGATACAGATAGCTGTATATAGTCAGTAAGTACAGGATACACATAGCTGTGTATAGTCAGTAAGTACAGGATACAGATAGCTGTATATAGTCAGTAAGTACAGGATACACATAGCTGTGTATAGTCAGTAAGTACAGGATACAGATAGCTGTATATAGTCAGTAAGAACATGATACAGATAGCTGTGTATAGTCAGTAAGTATAGGATACAGATAGCTGTGTATAGTCAGTAAGTACAGGATACAGAAAGCTGTGTATAATCAGTAAGTACAGGATACAGATAGCTGTGTATAGTCAGTAATTACAGGATACAGATAGCTGTGTATAGTCAGTGAGTACAGGATACAGATAGCTGTGTATAGTCAGTAAGTACACAATACAGATAGCTGTGTATAGTCAGTAAGTATAGGATACAGAACGCTGTGTATAGTCAGTAAGTACAGGATACAGATAGCTGTGTATAGTCAGTAAGTACAGGATACAGATAGCTGTGTATAGTCAGTAAGTACAGGATACAGATAGCTGTGTATAGTCAGTAAGTACAGGATACAGATAGCTGTGTATAGTCAGTAAGCACAGGATACAGATAGCTGTGTATAGTCAGTAAGTACAGGACACAGATAGCTGTGTATAGTCAGTGAGTGCAGGATACAAATAGCTGTATACAGTCAGTGAGTACAGGATACAGATATCTGTATATAGTCAGTGAGTACAGGATACAGATAGCTGTATATAGTCAGTAAGTACAGGATATAGATAGCTGTATGTAGTTAGTAAGTACAGGATACAGATAGCTGTATATAGTCAGTAACTATAGGATACAGATAGCTGTATGTAACAGAGAGGCAGTAGGATCTGTAATATATTTTGGGTAGGCAGAGACAAGCAAGTAACTACTCTTGGTAATTGTAGCAGAGAGGCAGTAGGATCTGTAATATTTTTTTGGTAAGCAGAGACAAGCAAATAACTACTCTTGGTAATTGTAATAATAACCCCTTTCCACCAAGAACTAGACGACACATAGCTTGGGAGTCAACAACAACTATTTCTTCAACAGCACAAAAATAACAAACACTTTTTAAAAAGCAGTCTCCCCTACAAGGGGTTTCCCAACTGAAACAGCAGGGAGTTTAAACAGTAACATACAGTTTAACATACATTTTAAGCATTAGCCTAAATAACAATTCCTGCATAGTTCATAAGTGGCGAGTTTTGCCACAATGCTCCCCCAGAACCAAGCCGGCATACCCAGTCTGATCCCAACGGATTGGCTTGGGGAGGTCCGGAGGAGTGTTCACAGATCAAGGTTCAATTTCAGTTTGTCTGGACAACCCGTCGGCATTGCCGTTTTGCTTCCCAGGTCGGTAATGGATTGTTAAGTCAAACGGCTGCAGCGCCAAACTCCAGCGCAACAGCCGGGCATTGTCTCCGGATACCCTGTTCAGCCACACCAACGGGTTGTGATCTGTGAGCAGGGAAAATTGTTGTCCATATAGATATGGCTGAAGTTTCTTGAGGGCCCACACCACGGCCAGGCATTCCTTTTCGATGACGGCGTAGCTAACTTCTCGGGGTAACAGTTTCCTGCTTAGGTAGGCCACAGGATGCTCGCTGCCATCAGCCCCAACTTGGCTCAGCACGGCTCCCAATCCAAACATAGAAGCGTCTGTATGGACGAGAAAGCGTTTAGTTGGATCCGGGGCAGCAAGGATAGGGGCATTTATGAGAGCATTTTTCAGTTCTTGGAAAGCTTGTTCACACTCTGGGCTCCAGGTAACAATCTTAGGAAGGTTTTTACGGGTGAGGTCGGTGAGGGGTTTGGCTAGGGTACTATAATTAGGTACAAACTTCCTATAATAGCCTGCGGTACCTAGAAAGGCTAGCACTTGAGTCTTGGTACGGGGAGTGGGCCACTTGGCTATGGCCTCTACCTTGGCCGGTTCGGGCTTCTGCTGCCCGCTACCTACTCGGTGCCCTAGGTACTGGACCTCCGCCATCCCTATATGACATTTGCTAGGCTTAAGGGTTAATCTTGCCTCCCTAATGCGATCTAGGATCGCCCCTATATGGTTCAAATGCTCGTCCCAGGAGCTGCTAAATATAGCTATGTCGACCCATCCAGTAGCCGATCTACCATTCGCTGGAAAGTAGCCGAAGCGTTCTTCATCCCGAATGGCATGACCTTGAATTGGTACAGGCCAAACGGGGTGACGAACGCTGATTTGGGGATGGTATCCTCGGCTAGTGGGATCTGCCAGTACCCCTTACACAGATCTATGGTGGTGAGGTACTGGCCTCGAGCCATTTTATCTAGGAGCTCATCTATCCGGGGCATAGGGTAGGCGTCAGAGACGGTTTTATCATTAAGTTTCCGGTAGTCTACGCAGAAGCGGGTCGTGCCGTCCCGCTTCGGCACTAGAACTACCGGTGAGGCCCAGGGGCTGTCCGAGTGCTCAATTACTCCTAACTGTAGCATCTCGTCAATCTCCTTCCGCATATGTTCTCTCACCGATTCTGGTATGCGGTAAGGAGGTTGACGCATGGGGAGGTGACCTGGGGTTTCTACCCTATGGGTGGCCAGTCGAGTATATCCAGGCACGTAGGAGAACGTGTCTCTCTTTTCCTGTAGTAGCTCTGCTATTTGAGCTCGTTCCCGAGGACTTAACCGCTCCCCCAATTGTACCTCTCCCAGACCTTCATTCCGGTTCTTCATTCCTAGGAGGTCGGGAAGAGGTAAACTGTCTGCGTCGTCCGTGGCAGGGGTGCAAATAGCATTCACCTCCTCTGCGCGTTCATGGTACGGCTTCAACATATTTACATGGAGCATGCGTCTACCGCCTGCTCCAGTACATGGGCCGATCACATAGGTGGTGTCACAGATTTGTTCCACTACCTTGTATGGGCCCTGCCAGGAGGCCTGCAGTTTATCATTTTTGACCGGTTTTAAGATTAGCACCTTCTGCCCAGTCTGAAAACTGCGGTCCCTGGCGCCCCTATCATACCAACGGCGCTGACGGGTTTGAGCCGCCTGAAGGTTGGAGCGGACGGTCAGAGTCAGGGCCTCCAGGCGCTCCCTAAACTCCAGCACGTATGGTACGATAGGAGTACCATCACTAGTGACTTCCCCCTCCCAATGCTCTCGGATTAAGTCTAGGGGACCCCGTACCCTCCTTCCGAATAATAATTCAAAGGGAGAGAACCCAGTGGACTCCTGAGGTACCTCCCGGTAGGCGAAAAGCAAATGGGGTAGAAACCGCTCCCAGTTCTTCTGGGTATCCATGAACGTGCGGAGCATCTGTTTTAGTGTTCCATTAAACCGTTCACAGAGCCCATTAGACTGGGGGTGATAAGCGGAATTTACAATGGGTTTCACCCCACATGCTCTCCACAACTGGTGGGTAATCTCAGCCGTAAACTGGGTGCCCCGGTCCGAAATAATCTCCCGGGGAAATCCCCTGCGGGAGAAGATTCTGATGAGGGCATCCGCCACGGTCTCGGCATTAATATTAGCCAGAGCCACTGCCTCGGGATATCGGGTGGCATAATCCACGACCGTGAGTATATACCTCTTCCCCGAGGGGCTAGGCTTGGCTAGGGGGCCAATGAGGTCCACCGCCACTCGACTAAAAGGCTCCTCTATTATGGGGAGGGAGTGTAGTTTCGCCTTATATCGGTCTCCTCTTTTCCCTACTCGTTGGCAGGTGTCACACGTCTGGCAATACTGCCTAATATCTTTGGTGATCCCTGGCCAAAAGAAATTCTGAGTTAGGCGGTGCTTCGTCCGACTAACTCCTAGGTGGCCTGACAGCGGAATATCGTGGGCAACCCGTAGCAGTTCTCGTCTATACCTCTGAGGTACTATTAACTGCTGAACGGACAGGGGAATAGATCCAGCCACTATCTTCTCTGCATACCTGTACAGTAACCCCTTATCCCAACCATACCTCTCTCCTTCCAACCCCGCCTGATTCTGGTCTACCTTATCCCTATATACTTGCAACGAGGGGTCAGTGGCCACTTCGCTACCAAACTCTAGTGGAGGGGCCCAAGAGACATTAGGGGGGTGATTGCTTACCTGAGCCTCAGAGTGATCAGCCAGTGCGTTGGTGCGGGCCTGTTGTCGGGTAACCACGGGCAGTGCTGCTTGTGGGGAGGTTCGGGGTGCAAACGCTGAAGTCAGCTCCCCTAAGTCGTTGCCCAAAATAACTTCTGCAGGCAAATTTTGCATAAGGCCCACTTCTACGTTCCCCGACCCTGCTCCCCAATCCAAGTGTACTTTGGCCGTGGGAATCTTGTAAATGGCTCCCCCGGCCACCCGGACAGCTACACAGTCTCCGGTGAGTTGATTGGTAGAAACTAAATGTTGCCGGAGCAAGGTTATGGTGGCCCCAGAGTCACGCAGCCCTTGGACACGTCGGCCCTCTATATAGACCACCTGGCGGTGGCTTTGTAGGTTGTCCGAAGCGGCCTGTACTGGGTTTACCTCGTGTAAGATGCCCAAGGGTTCCTCGTGGAAGACTGCAGGTTGGGTCTGTAGTCGGGGCTCGTTCTGGTAGCAGTGTACAGCTGCCCGGTTGTTTGACAAGTTGTTCTGGTTGTTCCAGGTGGATCGGTTCTTGTTCCTGGGACAGTCTCTCTGAATGTGCCCTTGTTGGTTACAAAGATGGCAACGGATAGCTGATCGAGTCTGGTATCGGGGAGGGGGTGGGTAGATTCCCCCTCCAGGATGGGGTAGCAGAGGTGTGGGAGCTGCAGTGGGGGTTGGGGTGACCCCAATACTGGAGCGTTGCTGTGTTCGTTGAGCTCTCCGAGCGTCTTGGTATTCGTCAGCCAAGGTCGCTGGGGTATGTACCGTGCACGGTTTTCGATCTCTCAGCCAGTTTTGCAATTCAGTGGACACCCCTTGGAAGAATTGCTCCATCAACAGGAGTTGTAAAAGGTCTTCCAACTGGGTGACTTGGGCTGCCTGCAACCAGCCTTTAGCGGCCCTGGTTAGCCGATGTGCCCACTCAGTGTGGGTATCTTTCTCCAGCTTCTTCAGGTCTCGGAATCGCTGTCTGTATGCCTCCGGGGTAATAGCATACCTAGTCAGGATGGCCTGTTTTACCTTCTGGTAGTCCCTGCTGTCCTCATCTGGTATGGTGCGGTAGGCTTCAGCAGCCCGCCCGGATAACTTGCCAGCCAGTAGGGGAACTTGGTCAGCGGTACTAATATTATGCAGTTGGCATAATCGCTCAAAGTCCTGTAGGTACCCATCGATATCCTCTATGTCGGTATGATCCTTGAATGCGTGGTAGGGAATCTTAGCTTTCCCTGTACCAGCACTGGAGTGTACTGGTAGCCCCTCTCCGGGTCTCGGGGTGGTTTGTCGGGTCACCATCAAGTACTCATGTACGTCTGCTGATGTCCGTGTCAGGAGCTCCTCCGAATGGGGTAGCGGAAAAAAAGCCAACCGGGTCCGCATCTCTTTTTGGAATTCAGTTTCGTTGTTCGCATTGGGTACGCCCGTACCTGTTACCCGGTCTCCCTCCATGTGCTCTGCAATCAGCCTTGCTTTGGTTTTATTGCTGGCAATAATTCCTCTCACCTCCAGTAATTCCTTCAATGCACTTCTCTTTAGTCTGGTATAATCTGTCCCCATTCACCGTCTGTTCATATACATCACATGTCCTACGACTTGCTGTGCGGTTTGAATCCCGTAGCTTGCCACCAATTGTAACAGAGAGGCAGTAGGATCTGTAATATATTTTGGGTAGGCAGAGACAAGCAAGTAACTACTCTTGGTAATTGTAGCAGAGAGGCAGTAGGATCTGTAATATCTTTTTGGTAAGCAGAGACAAGCAAGTAACTACTCTTGGTAATTGTAGCAGAGAGGCAGTAGGATCTGTAATATCTTTTTGGTAAGCAGAGACAAGCAAATAACTACTCTTGGTAATTGTAATAATAACCCCTTTCCACCAAGAACTAGACGACACATAGCTTGGGAGTCAACAACAACTATTTCTTCAACAGCACAAAAATAACAAACACTTTTTAAAAAGCAGTCTCCCCTACAAGGGGTTTCCCAACTGAAACAGCAGGGAGTTTAAACAGTAACATACAGTTTAACATACATTTTAACCATTAGCCTAAATAACAATTCCTGCATAGTTCATAAGTGGCGAGTTTTGCCACACTGTATATAGTCAGTAAGTACAGGATGCAGATAGCTGTGTATAGTCAATAAGTACAGTATACAGATAGCTATATATAGTCAGTAAGTACAGGATATAGATAGCAGTGTATAATTAGTGAGTACAGGATAAAGATAGCTGTGTATAGTCAGTAAGTACAGGATACAGATAGCTCTATATAGTCAGTAACTTTAGGATACAGATAGCTGTATATAGTCAGTAAGTACAGGATACAGATAGCTGTGTATAGTCAGTAAGTACAGGATACAGATAGCTGTGTATAGTCAGTAAGTACAGGATACAGATAGCTGTGTATAGTCAGTGAGTACAGGATAAAGATAGCTGTGTATAGTCAGTAAGTACATGATACAGATAGCTGTGTATAGTCAGTGAATACAGGATACAAGTAGACAGTGGAGGGCAGCATAGCCCGTAACACACATAAGAATGAAGGCCCTTAGGAGTGAGCTGTATATAGTCAGTAAGTACAGGATAAAGATAGCTGTTTATAGTCAGTAAGTACAGGATACAGATAGCTGTGTATAGTCACTGAGTACAAGATACAGATAGCTGTGTATAGTCACTGAGTACAAGATACAGATAGCTGTATATAGTCAGTAAGTACATGATACAGATAGCTGTATATAGTCAGTAAGTACAGGATACAGATAGCTGTGTATAGTCAGTAAGTACAGGATACAGATAGCTGTGTATAGTTAGTAAGTACAGGATACAGATAGCTGTGTATAGTCAGTAAGTACAGGATACAGATAGCTGTGTATAGTCAGTAAGTACAGGATACAGATAGATGTGTATAATCAGTAAGCACAGGATACAGATAGCTGTGTATAGTCAGTAAGTACAGGATACAGATAGCTGTGTATAGTCAGTAAGTACATGATACAGATAGCTGTGTATAGTCAGTAAGTACATGATACAGATAGCTGTGTATAGTCAGTATGTACAGGATACAGATAGCTGTGTATAGTCAGTAAGTACAGGATACAGATAGCTGTGTATAGTCAGTAAGTACATGATACAGATAGCTGTGTATAGTCAGTAAGTACAGGATACAGATAGCTGTGTATAGTCAGTAAGTACAGGATACAGAAAGCTGTGTATAGTCAGTAAGTACATGATACAGATAGCTGTGTATAGTCAGTAATTACAGGATACAGATAGCTGTGTATAGTCAGTGAGTACAGGATACAGATAGCTGTGTATAGTCAGTAAGTACACAATACAGATAGCTGTGTATAGTCAGTAAGTATAGGATACAGATAGCTGTGTATAGTCAGTAAGTACAGGAAACAGATAGCTGTGTATAGTCATTAAGAACAGGATACAGATAGCTGTGTATAGTCAGTAAGTACAGGATACAGATAGCTGTGTATAGTCAGTGAGTACAGGATACAGATAGCTGTATACAGTAAGTGAGTACAGGATACAGATAGCTGTATATAGTCAGTAAGTACAGGATACAGATAGCTCTATATAGTCAGTAACTTTAGGATACAGATAGCTGTATATAGTCAGTAAGTACAGGATGCAGATAGCTGCATATAGTCAGTGAGTACAGGATACAGATAGCTGTGTATAGTCAATAAGTACAGTATACAGATAGCAGTGTATAATCAGTGAGTACAGGATAAAGATAGCTGTGTATAGTCAGTAAGTACATGATACAGATAGCTGTGTATAGTCATTGAGTACAGGATACAGATAGACAGTGGAGGGCAGCATAGCCCATAACACACATAAGAATTAAGGCCCTTAGGAGTGAGCTATATATAGTCAGTAAGTACAGGATACAGATAGCTGTATATAGTCAGTATGTACAGGATACAGATAGCTGTGTATAGTCACTGAGTAAAAGATACAGATAGCTGTATATAGTCAGTAAGTACATGATACAGATAGCTGTATATAGTCAGTAAGTACAGGATACAGATAGCTGTATATAGTCAGTAAGTACAGGATACACATAGCTGTGTATATTCAGTAAGTAAAGGATACAGATAGCTGTATATAGTCAGTAAGTACATGATACAGATAGCTGTGTATAGTCAGTAAGTACAGGATACAGATAGCTGTGTATAGTCAGTAAGTACAGGATACAGATAGCTGTGTATAGTCAGTAAGTACAGGATACAGAAAGCTGTGTATAGTCAGTAAGTACAGGATACAGATAGATGTGTATAATCAGTAAGCACAGGATACAGATAGCTGTGTATAGTCAGTAAGTACAGGATACAGATAGCTGTGTATAGTCAGTAAGTTCATGATACAGATAGCTGTGTATAGTCAGTAAGTACATGATACAGATAGCTGTGTATAGTCAGTAAGTACAGGATACAGATAGCTGTGTATAGTCAGTAAGTACAGGATACAGATAGCTGTGTATAGTCAGTAAGTACAGGATACAGAAAGCTGTGTATAGTCAGTAAGTACATGATACAGATAGCTGTGTATAGTCAGTAATTACAGGATACAGATAGCTGTGTATAGTCAGTGAGTACAGGATACAGATAGCTGTGTATAGTCAGTAAGTACACAATACAGATAGCTGTGTATAGTCAGTAAGTATAGGATACAGATAGCTGTGTATAGTCAGTAAGTACAGGATACAGATAGCTGTGTATATTCATTAAGAACAGGATACAGATAGCTGTGTATAGTCAGTAAGTACAGGATACAGATAGCTGTGTACAGTCAGTGAGTACAGGATACAGATAGCTGTATACAGTCAGTGAGTACAGGATACAGATAGCTGTATATAGTCAGTGAGTACAGGATACAGATAGCTGTATATAGTCAGTAACTATAGGATACAGATAGCTGTATATAGTCAGTAAGTACAGGATGCAGATAGCTGCATATAGTCAGTAAGTACAGGATACAGATAGCTGTGTATAGTCAGTAAGTACTGTATACAGATATCTGTATATAGTCAGTAAGTACAGGATACAGATAGCAGTGTATAATCAGTGAGTACAGGATAAAGATAGCTGTGTATAGTCAGTAAGTACATGATACAAATAGCTGTGTATAGTCAGTGAGTACAGGATACAGATAGACAGTGGAGGGCAGCATAGCCCATAACACACATAAGAATTAAGGCCTTTAGGAGTGAGCTGCTGTGAAGAGGCAACAATGTTGCATTTGTGTGGGTGGGGATAGGGCTAACCTTTAAGAAGCCAAGCAACAGGCCCCAGACCCTCTTTCCAGCTTGTCTTAACAGCTTGCAGGATCTGTCATGTTGTCTGATACCAGTTTGCTGCAGCATAGATCGTTCAGCCACAGATCCTGTGAGAGTGGAGGAGTTGGAAGAATTTATGATCGTGGACTTTGATGCTGAGGAAGATGTTGTGCCACGTTAACCCCAGGACCCGGTGAATCGCTCCCCGGTTTCCTCCTATTTGTTTCCTGTGGGCCCGGGATTCCCCCCCCCCCCTCACTTGGCCTCTTCTTCTGCCTGCTTGATAATGTAGTCCCTGCTTTGTCTCCCTGCCCCCCTCCCATTGAGCCATGTGGGGTTGTGTCTGGGATTATTTTCCCAGCATCACAAATGCTGCCTCTAAGGTGTCGGTGGCTGGGCCTAGTGGGAGCATCCCCCTTACCTTCTCCGGCGGTAGCACTCCTCCAGTCCTTAGTGTCGTTTCGGTCGGGCGGTAGTTTCCCCTTCGGTAATGGCGGCTTCGGGCCTGCGGGGGGTGTGCAGCTTGGCACAGGGGTACAACGCTCGCGTGGGGGCAATTTGTCAAGTTCTTTAGGGGGCCAAGGCCAAGAGCCTCGTGGGGGCAATATGTTTGGCGCTTTAGGGGACTTATGCCCGGAGCCACGTGGGGACAATTTGCAGGATAGTGAGCTCAGATGGTCTGAAATTACTGGTGATTATGAGCAGGCCGCAGGCCTGACTGGGGATACGTCAGTAGATATGGATAATTTAGGGCCTCAGTCATTGCCTAGTCAAGCGGTGGGCAAGAGACAGGCCACTAGTAACTCACGGCTTAGTAGGAGCCGTGCTGCCTCCGCGTGCAACACATCGCAAGGCAAGCGTGAGTCGCCCGCTGGCGTGGCCCTCAGTGTGGCCTCCCTGGGCGTCACCACTAGGGTTTCTCCCAAAAAGGCCCCTATCACCCTCTCCCCCCAGTTTATGTCAGGGGGTTCCTGTGAGTGCAGTTCAGGATGTGGGCAGGCAGGTTCAGTTTGCTGAAGCAGTATTGAATGTACATGTGGGCAGTGTGTCTGAGGGTGTGGAGTCTGCTTGTGGCGCAAAGCGCAGGAGTGTTAGTCCTAGGAGGTTGATGACATTGTTGTTCGGCCTTTGTCCTCTCCCCGTGGTACTCCTCTCTTTCATTTTTCATTACAGAAAATCATGGATTCTCAGAATGAGTTAGCGGCCGCGCAGTCCGGTGCAGTTGGTTTTGAGGAGGAAGAGCGGAGTCAAGAATAGCCGTCAACGTCCTTTGATCCCCTGCCTGTGCAGCGCCCCTCTTGGAACTGGTGAGACCATTTTATCTTTTGGGCGTAGGGGCTTTAGTTCATCTTCGGATGATTCTGGGTCTGAGAGAATGATAGGTCCCTGGGGTTGGAGGCTAAAGGGCAGAAGAGAATGTATAAGATGATGAAGTGGTTAGTCAAGGTGCGTAAGGCCATGGGTCCCCCCCTCTCCCCTGGTTCCACCCGCTAGAGCCCCGTGTTCCATTGCCAACACCTACCGCGCCGGCGGGGGTTGCTGTCCCTGGGGCGACAGCTGGGCGTACAATGGCCATGTATGGGGACAAGCACAAGACCTAATAATAAAAATAAAATAAAAAAAAGAGGCCTGATTCGTACAATGAATGGCGTAAATTGTCGTGTGTATGCATTGTGTTATTTCACTAAATTTCCCGATCGGGCTCTGGATATCCTCAAATATCAAGATGCCATCTAAACCGGTTACGAGCGGTTTCAGGAAGGGGCATGGCAGGATTATGACATCGCAGTCGGTGATAGATGGTTGGTAATCCCCTCCTGATTTTGGCGACGTAGATTCGGTAAGGGGCACAGTTGGGGCCTGAAAGGCCTTTTTTGCCCGGGCAGGTCTCTGCTGGGCCTCCTGGCAATCGCGCACCTTAGCGCTCTCGACGGCGTCCCACAGGTATTTCTTTCATGTAATTGGCAAGAGTCCATGAGCTAGTGACGTATGGGATATACATTCCAACAGGAGGGGCAAAGTTTCCCAAACCTCAAAATGCCTATAAATACACCCCTCACCACACCCACAATTCAGTTTTACAAACTTTGCCTCCTATGGAGGTGGTGAAGTAAGTTTGTGCTAGATTTCTACGTTGATATGCACTTCGCAGCAGGCTGAAGCCCGGTTTTCCTCTCAGAGTGCAGTGAATGACAGAGGGATGTGAAGGGAGTATTGCCTATTGAATGCTATGGTCTTCCTCTAGGGGATCTATTTCATAGGTTCTCTGTTATCGGTCGTAGAGATCTCTTCTCCTACCTCCCTTTTCAGATCGACGATATACTCTTATATACCATTACCTCTACTGATTCTCGTTTCAGTACTGGTTTGGCTATCTACTTTATGTAGATGAGTGTCTTTTGGTAAGTATGTCTTATTTTATTTATGACACTCTCAGCTATGGTTTGGCACTTTATATGTAAAGTTCTAAATATATGTTTTGTACTTATATTTGCCATGATTCAGGTTAATCAGTATATTTCCTTCATTCAGACTGTCAGTTTCAATTTTTGGGAAATGCATATAAATAAAAAAATTTCTTACCTGAAAATTTTTCAAATTTACTTTTCTTTCTAAATTGCGGGCTGTTAGGCTCGCGGGTGCAAAAAATGCTAGAATTTATTGCGTCATTTTTTTGCGCGAGACTTTTTTGGCTTGAAAATTACGTTTGTTGACGTTTATGACGTCATTTCCGGCGTCGTAGTTGACGCCGAGAGTTTTCACGTAGTTGCGTAATCTATGACGCTCATGTTTCTTGCAGACGTTTTTGGCGCCAAAAAATTTGTCAATTGTGGGCGTCATACTTGGCGCCAGTTTTTTTGACATTATTTAAGTCTCAGTTTCTTTTTTGCTTCTGGTTCCTAGAGGCTTGTTCTGTTTGCATTTTTTCCCATTCCTGAAACTGTCATTTAAGGAATTTGATAATTTTGCTTTATATGTTGTTTTTTCTATTACATATTGCAAGATGTTGCAATCTGACCCTGTATCAGAATCTACTTCTGGAAAGCTGCTGCCTGATGTCGGTTCTACCAAAGCTAAGTGCATTTGTTGTAAACTTGTGGTAATTGTTCCTCCGGCTGTAGTTTGTGTTAGTTGTCATGATAAACTTTCAAAAGCTGATAATATTTCCATTAGTAGTAGTCCATTACCTGTTGTTGTTCCTTCAACATCTAATGTTCAAGATATTCCTGTTAATGTAAGATAATTTGTTTCTAATTCTATTCAGAAGGCTCTGTCTGTTATACCACCTTCTAATAAACGTAAAAGGTCTTTTAAAACTTCTCATAAATCAGATGAATTTTTAAATGACTGCCAACATTCTGATTTATCTATCTCTGATGAGGATCTATCTGGTTCAGAAGATTCTGCCTCAGATATTGACACTGACAAATCTTCATATTTATTTAAGGTGGAGTTTATTCGTTCTTTACTAAAAGAGGTGTTGATTGCATTAGATATGGAGGAGTCTAGTCCTCTTGATATTAAAACCAGTAAACATTTAAATTCAGTTTTTAAACCTCATGTAGTTATTCCAGAGGTTTTTCCAGTTCCTGATGCTATTTCAGATGTAATTTATAGGGAATGGAATAGTTTGGGTACTTCATTTACTCCTTCTTTAAGGTTTAAGAGACTGTACCCTTTGCCGGCTGATAGATTGGAGTTTTGGGAAAAAATCCCCAAAGTTGATGGGGCTATCTCTACTCTTGCTAAACGTACTACTATTCCTACGGCAGATAGTACTTCTTTTAAAGATCCTTTAGATAGGAAGCTTGAATCTTTTCTAAGGAAGACTTATTTATGTTCAGGTAATCTTCTTAGGCCTGCTATTTCTTTGGCTGATGTTGCTGCAGCTTCAACTTTTTGGTTGGAGGCTTTAGCGCAACAAGTACCAGATCATAATGTGTATAGCATTGTTAAGCTTCTTCAACATGCTAATAATTTCATTTGTGATGCCATTTTTGATGTCATTAGAATTGATGTCAGGTATATGTCTTTAGCTATTTTAGCTAGAAGAGCTTTATGGCTTAAATCTTGGAATGCTGATATGACTTCTAAGTCAACATTGCTATCTCTTTCTTTCCAAGGTAATAAATTATTTGGTTCTCAGTTGGATTCTATTATTTCAACTGTCACTGGGGGGAAGGGAGCTTTTTTGCCTCAGGATAAAAAATCTAAGGCTAAATTTAGGGCTGCTAACCGTTTTTGTTCCTTTCGTCAGAATAAGGAACAGAAGCCTGACCCTTCCCCTAAAGGAACGGTTTCTAATTGGAAGCCTTCTCCAGTCTGGAATAAATCCAAGCCTTTTAGAAAATCAAAACCATCCCCAAAGTCCGCATGAAGGTGTGGCCCTCATTTCAGCACAGCTGGAAGGGATGCAGATTACGATTTTTCAAAGATGTTTGGATCAGTTCAATTCAAAATCATTGGATTCAGAACATTGTTTCTCAAGGGTACAGAATAGGTTTCAAGGTAAGACCACCTGTGACAAGGTTCTTTCTCTCACGCATTCCAATAAACCCAGTAAAGGCTCAGGCTTGTTCTGAAATGTGTTTCAGACATGGAGTCATCTGGGGTAATTGTGCCAGTTCCATATCTGGAACGGGGTCTGAGGTTTTATTCAAATCTGTTCATTGTCCCAAAGAAAGAGAATTCTTTCAGACCAGTTCTGGATCTAAAATTTTTTAATCGTTATGTAAGGATACCAACATTCAAAATGGTGACTAAAAGGACTATTCTGCCTTTTGTTCAGCAAGAGCATTATATGTCCACAATAGACTTACAGGATGCATATCTTCATATTCCAATTCATCCAGATCACTATCAGTTCCTGAGATTCTCTTTTCTAGACAAGCATTACCAGTTTGTTGCTCTTCCTTTTGGCTTAGCAACAGCTCCAAGGATCTTCTCAAAGGTTCTCGGTGCCCTTCTCTCTGTAATCAGAGAGCGGGGTATTGCGGTGTTTCCTTATTTGGACGATATCTTGGTACTTGCTCAGTCTTTACATTCTGCAGAATCTCACACGAATCAACTAGTGCTGTTTCTTAAAAAACATGGTTGGAGGATCAATTTACCAAAAAGTTCCTTGATTCCTCAGACAAGGGTAACCTTTTTGGGATTCCAAATAGATTCAGTATTCATGACTTTGTCTCTAACAGACAAAAGACGTCTGAAATTGGTTTCAGCTTGTCGGAACCTTCAGTCTCGGTCATTCCCTTCAGTAGCTATGTGCATGGAAGTTTTAGGTCTCATGACTGCAGCATCGGACGCGATCCCTTTTGCTCGTTTTCACATTAGACCTCTTCAGCTTTGTATGCTGAACCTTTGGTGCAGGGATTATACAAAGATATCCTTAAATCCCAATACTCGACTATCTCTGACCTGGTGGTTAAATTACCACCATTTAGTTCAAGGGGCCTCTTTTGTTCGTCCAACCTGGACTGTGATTTCAAGAGATGCGAGTCTTTCAGGTTGGGGAGCTGTCTGGGGATCTCTGACAGTGCAGGGGGTTTGGAAATCTCAAGAGGCGAGATTACCAATCAATATTTTGGAACTCCATGCGATTTTCAGAGCTCTTCAGTTCTGGCCTCTTCTGAAGAGAGAATCGTTTATTTGTTTTCAGACAGACAATGTCACAACTGTGGCGTATGTCAATCATCAAGGTGGGACTCACAGTCCTCAGGCTATGAAAGAAGTATCTCGGATACTTGCATGGGCGGAATCCAGCTCCTGTCTAATCTCTGTGGTTCATATCCCAGGTATAGACAATTGGGAAGCGGATTATCTCAGTCGCCAGACTTTACATCCGGGAGAATGGTCTCTTCACCCAAAGGTGTTTCTTCAGATTGTTCAGATATGGGGGCTTCCAGAAATAGATCTGATGGCTTCTTATCTAAACAGTAAACTTCCTAGGTATCTGTCCAGATCCAGGGATCCTCAGGCGGAAGCAGTGGATGCGTTGTCACTTCCTTGGAATTATCAACCTGCTTATATCTTTCCGCCTCTAGTTCTTCTTCCAAGAGTGATTTCCAAAATCATAATGGAACGTTCGTTTGTTCTGCTGGTGGCTCCAGCATGGCCACACAGGTTTTGGTATGCGGATCTTGTTCGGATATCCAGTTGCCAACCTTGGCCACTTCCGTTAAGGTCAGACCTTCTATCTCAAGGTCCATTTTTCCATCAGGATCTCAAATCATTAAATTTGAAGGTATGGAGATTGAACGCTTAGTGCTTAGTCATAGAGGTTTCTCTGACTCAGTGATCAATACTATGTTGCAGGCTCGTAAATCTGTGTCTAGAAAGATTTATTACTAAGTTTGGAAGACTTACATTTCATGGTGTTCCTCTCATAAGTTCTCTTGGCATTCTTTTAGAATTCCTAGAATTTTACAGTTTCTTCAGGATGGTTTGGATAAGGGTTTGTCCGCAAGTTCCTTGAAAGGACAAATCTCTGCTCTTTCTGTTCTGTTTCACAGAAAAATTGCTAATCTTCCTGACATTCGTTGTTTTGTACAGGCTTTGGTTCGTATCAAGCCTGTCATTAAGTCAATCTCTCCTCCTTGGAGTCTTAATTTGGTTTTGAGAGCTTTACAGGCTCCTCCGTTTGAGCCTATGCATTCTCTGGATATTAAGTTACTTTCTTGGAAAGTATTGTTTCTTTTGGCTATCTCTTCTGCTAGAAGAGTTTCTGAATTATCTGCTCTTTCTTGTGAATCATCTTTTTTTTTAATTTTTCATCAGGATAAGGCGGTTTTGCGGACTTCATTTAAATTTTTACCTAAGGTTGTGAATTCCAACAACATTAGTAGAGAAATTGTTGTCCCTTCGTTGTGTCCTAATCCTAAGAATTCTTTGGAAAGATCTTTGCATTCTTTGGATGTGGTAAGAGCTTTGAAATATTATGTTGAAGCTACTAAAGATTTCAGGAAGACTTCTAGTCTATTTGTTATCTTTTCTGGTCCTAAGAAAGGTCAGAAAGCTTCTGCTATTTATTTGGCTTCTTGGTTAAAACTTTTGATTCATCATGCTTATGTGGAGTCGGGTAAATCCCCGCCTCAGAGGATTACGGCTCATTCTACTAGGTCAGTTTCTACTTCCTGGGCTTTTAAGAATGAAGCTTCTGTTGATCAGATTTGCAAAGCAGCAACTTGGTCTTCTTTGCATACTTTTACTAAATTCTACCATTTTGATGTTTTCTCTTCTTCAGAAGCAGTTTTTGGTAGAAAAGTTCTTCAGGCAGCTGTTTCAGTTTGATTCTTCTGCTTTTAATTTCAGTTTTTTTCATTATAAGAATAAAACTTTTTGATTTGGGTTGTGGATTCTTTTTTCAGCGGAATTGGCTGTCTTTATTTTTATCCCTCCCTCTCTACTGACTCTTGCGTGGAGTTCCACATCTTGGGTATTTGCTATCCCATACGTCACTAGCTCATGGACTCTTGCCAATTACATGAAAGAAAACATAATTTATGTAAGAACTTACCTGATAAATTCATTTTTTTCATATTGGCAAGAGTCCATGAGGCCCACCCTTTTTATGGTGGTTATGATTTTTTTGTATAAAGCACAATTATTCCAATTCCTTGTTGATGCTTTCGCTCCTTTCTTATCACCCCACTTCTTGGCTATTCGTTAAACTGAATTGTGGGTGTGGTGGGGGGTGTATTTATAGGCATTTTGAGGTTTGGGAAACTTTGCCCCTCCTGGTAGGAATGTATATCCCATACGTCACTAGCTCATGGACTCTTGCCAATATAAAAGAAATGAATTTATCAGGTAAGTTCTTACATAAATTATGTTTTGCTGGCGGTTCCAGAATAAGCTCTGCCCCAAAGGGCCGGCGTGTGCTTTTCGCCACGCGTGTAAGCATCGCTGGGTGGCCACAGGTATGGAGTGTAACAGATCCCATGACGCGGGCCGTTCACAGGAGCGGCCTAGTTCCAGTTCCAAGCCTTCCACTGCTGGAAAGGGTAGCCACCCCACTGAGGGTAGCCGTAATTGGAAAATGGTTGTTTTTATCCGGATAGGAGGGTGGCTGCTTTGCTAGTCAGCGGCCTCTGCCGGGGATTCATTATCCCCGTCAGCTTCGCAGTAGAGGGTTTCCCTGTTCGGAGGAATCCGAAATCAGCATACAAATTTCCTAGCGTTTTGAGGAAAAAGGTGGACAAGGAGATTGCTTTGGGCTGCATGGCTGGCACATTTGTGGAGATTTTGATTCAGGGGTTGGTTTCTCTCTCCTCTTGGGGTTGTTCCTAAGAAGGAGCCGGGTAAGTTCCGGCTCATCCAGCACCTTTCCTTCCCTTAAGGGAGGTCGGTCAACAACGCTATTTCCCCTGAGCTCAGTTCGGTTCACTACCAGTCCTTTGGCTGGGGCCCCTTTTTCTGGCAAAACTGGATGTGGTATCAGCATTTCGGCTGCTTCCCATTCACCCCTCCTCCTTTTGCCTCATGGGATGTTGGCGTGAGGGCAAGTATTTTGTGGACAAAAGCTTGCCTATGAGTTGTTCTATATCATGTGCTCATTTTGAAGCCTTCAGAGCTTCTTACACTGGGCCGTCTCAGTGATTGCTGGTTTTGATGGCCTGGCACATTACCTGGACGATTTCCTGCTGCTTGGACATGCTGGATACGCTGAGTGCGCTTTCCTGATGAAAATGATTAGATTTTTGATGGCCAGAATGGGTGTCCCTCTGGCGGAGGGTAAGAACCAGGGCCCTTGCACGTGCCTTGCCTTTTGGGTGTCAAGATTGACTCATTGTTAATGCAGTGTCATTTGCTGCAACATAAGATTGCCCGTATGGTGGGTACGGTTCTGGAAATCGGGTCCTTTGTTTGTTCCATGAAGGATCTCCAGACCCTGTTGGGTCTTCTGAATTTTGCCGGTAGTCGTGCGGGGAGCGGTCCCAAGCGAGTACGTTTTAATGGGATTTGCCTATGGCAAAAGGCTGCCCCTTCCAACAGGGAAATTCAGTTGTTTACTGATGCGGCAGGGTCTCACGGGTGCGGGGCCTTCTTGTCCAATCACTGGAGTGCCGGCCCGTGGCCTCGGTCATGGGTTCCAAGGGGCTTGTTAAGAAATTTTGCCTGTTAGAGCTCTTCCCCATTATTGTTGCCTTCGAGGTCTGGGGTGAGCAGCTAAGGGATCAAGAGGTCATGTTCTGGATGGGTACCACGAGCGTCATTTTTGCTGTTAACAAGCTCTCGTCGTGATCTCCCCCGGTAGTGCGGTACCCTTGCCTGTGGGCGCTGAAGTGTCTGCACCCGGTATCCAGAATAGAATTGCTGATGTGCTCTCTCGTTTTCAATGGGAAGCATTCTATGCGTTGGTTCCTCAGGCGGACACTAACGGAGTCGTTTGTTCCAATTATCTATGGCAGGTAGTGCTGGTTGGGGATCTTTGATTGCCTTGATCTGTTCTTCGCTGGCCCCCTCTACTTGGACCGCTTATGTGAAGCATTGGTCTACATGGATCGCCTTCTGTGATAGGACGGGACGGCCATCTTGTGATGGTGACCAATGGGGTCTTTAGGAATGGATCAATGAGCTTAAAGGTAATGGGGTTTTCTAAAGGGTCAGTCGGCTCTTGGCTGACTGCCGTGTCCTTCTTCTGTAAACTGTATGGCCTCTTGGACTCTTCAAGAACCTTCCTACCATTGAGAGATTGGTGTTCCTGTGTCAAACCGTGCCTGTGGTGTGTTCTTCTGCCGACAAGGGTACCCCATTCTCCGCCGCCTTTGGGCTGGCTTTTCACGGGGCACTTAGGGTGGGGGAATTGCCCCCCCCTTGAGGAACTAGCCCGGGGGTCTGAAGGCCTCCCACATCAAGAACAACGAGTCATCTGTTCTAATTTTCCTCTCCAGATCAAAGACAGACCAAGAAGGTAAAGGAGTTGGACGTCTTTTCCCGCCCACAAGGGCTCAGTTTGTTGTCCAGTCAGGTTGCTTAGGACCTATATGGACATGCATCCAGAGGGTCCATTACAATTCCTGGTTCACAAGGACTGTTCCCCTTTGACCAGATTTAAATTCAGGAGAGGCCTGAGCTGGGCAGCATAGAAAGCGGGACTTGACCCAAGGGTCATCGCCCCTCACTCCTTCAGGGTTGGAGCGGCTACCACTGCCGTGGGTTTGTGTTGGTCTGCTGACCACATTAGGGCGTTGGGGAGAAGGAGGTCTAAGAGATACATGTTGTATGTAAGGCCATTAACAATGTGAATGTTTTGTTTTCTCATGTTGCGATATTCCCAGTTACCTGTTGTTTCTTTAAAAGGTCGAGGGATGGTCCACTGAGAGTGCTGATCACGGGTCACTCCTACATTCACTAGGCGGAGCTGAGAGCGATTGCGAGACCTGACGGGCAACCGCTGGGATCCCCCCCCCATTGGGTCACTGTTAGGTGGCTAGGTCGTAGGGGTTTGAGTTGGCAGGATCTGCCTGGGTTGCTGCACGGGGCATTGCACAGGTGGGACAAACCCCAAGTTATGATCATTCACGCAGGTGGTAGTGATATGGGGCTCCTGCCGTGCAAACAGCTCAGTGGGGTGATTTAGTCTGATTTGTACACTTTCCAGACATGGGTCCCAATGTTAAGATAGGGTGGTCCAATATCAACCCCAGAATCGAGTGGCGCCATATGCAGTCCCACAGGGTGGCCTTTCAGGTCAGAAAGAAACTGAACAGGGAGGTTAGGATTTTGTCCTAGCGCAGTCAGTAGGGTTTGTTGTGGAACATGGGAACATCACAACGGCTGAGAGAAGCCTCTACAGGAGGGATGGGGTGCACCTCCCTGATAGGGGCATCGACCTGTTCCTGTGTAATTTGAGGCGTGCTATATTATTACACCTATGTGGGTGGCGGCAAGAGCTGTGCCTGTGGGCTATCTCTTGTGGCGGTTGTCCCACGCCCCGGTTTGCCATTAGAGGTAGAGTGACGGCTGGACCAGGGGGAGGGTAGTCTTCACAGGCGAGCGCCTGGGGCACCTCCCCCCATTTGACGTTGCCGAGAACTCCCTAAGCCTGTGCGTGCAGCTAAGCTCCGCTTGTGTAGGCATTCACGGGCGTGGTCCATTTTCCTAGCAGGGGACACTTACTCTCCTAGCTAGATTGCCGCCACCTGGTTTAAGGTTTGCTGAGTTGCTTCCAGCCGGTTCCTATGTTCTATAATAAATGCAGACCCTATGGGTCTTTATACCCACACCCTGTGTTTGTGTTGTTATTCAGGTTAGGTATTACCAAAGTTATTTATGGTAAAGTTAAGTTATAAGTTAAGTTATGTTTCAGTCATTTTTATGACTGGTAAGTTATTACAGCAAGCCAGGAGGATAGGGCATTTAAGTACTTAAGAAGTGTATAGTCAGTAAGTACAGGATACAGATAGCTGTATATAGTCAGTGAGTAGAGGATACAGAGAGCTGTATATAGTCAGTGAGTAGAGGATACAGAGAGCTGTATATAGTCAGTAAGTACAGGATACAGATAGCTGTGTATAGTCAGTAAGTACAGGATACAGATAGCTGTGTATAGTCAGTAAGTACAGGATACAGATAGCTGTGTATAGTCAGTGAGTGTAGGATACAGATAGCTGTGTATAGGCAGTGAGTACAGGATACAGATAGCTGTGTATAGTCAGTAAGTACAGGATACAGATAGCTGTGTATAGTCAGTAAGTACAGGATTCAGTTAGCTGTGTATAGTCAGTAAGTACAGGATACAGATAGCTGTCTATAGTCAGTGAGTACAGGATACAGATAGCTGTTTATAGTCAGTAAGTACAGGATACAGATAGCTGTATATAGTCAGTAAGTACATGATACAGATATCTGTATATAGTCAGTAAGTACATGATACAGATAGCTGTGTATAGTCAGTAAGTACAGGATACAGATAGCTGTGTATAGTCAGTAAGTACAGGATACAGATAGCTGTGTATAGTCAGTAAATACAGGATACATATAGCTGTGTATAGTCAGTGAGTACAGGATACAGATAGCTGTGTATAGTCAGTAAGTACATGATACAGATAGCTGTGTATAGTCAGTAAGTACAGGATACAGTTAGCTGTGTATAGTCAGTAAGTACAGGATACAGATAGCTGTGTATAGTCAGTGAGTACAGGATACAGATAGCTGTATATAGTCAGTAAGTACAGGATACAGATAGCTGTGTATAGTCAGTAAGTACAGGATACAGATAGCTGGAAATAGTCATTATGTACAGGATACAGATAGCTGTGTATAGTCAGTAAGTACAGGATACAGAAAGCTGTGTATAGTCAGTGAGTACAGGATACAGATAGCTGTATATAGTCAGTAAGTACAGGATACAGATATCTGTGTATAGTCAGTAAGTACAGGATACAGATAGCTGTGTATAGTCAGTGAGTACAGGATACAGATAGCTGTGTATAGTCACTAAGTACAGGATACAGATAGCTGTATATAGTCAGTAAGTACAGGATACAGATAGCTGTGTATAGTCAGTAAGTAAAGGATACAGATAGCTGTATATAATCAGTAAGTAAAGGATACAGATAGCTGTATATAGTCAGTAAGTACAGGATACAGATAGCTGCGTATAGTCACTAAGTACAGGATACAGATAGCTGCGTATAGTCACTAAGTACAGGATACAGATAGCTGTATATAGTCAGTAAGTACAGGATACAGATAGCTGTATATAGTTAGTAAGTACAGGATACAGATAGCTGTGTATAGTCAGTAAGTAAAGGATACAGATAGCTGTATATAATCAGTAAGTAAAGGATACAGATAGCTGTATATAGTCAGTAAGTACAGGATACAGATAGCTTTGTAAAGTCAGTAAGTACATGATACAGATTACAAAAAGAGAAAAAAAGGAGAAAGAATACACTTATAGCACTGCTAGGTCTAGTTAGAATTTAATAAATAATGAAATTGGCTTATCACTAACTATTTGTAAAGAATAGAAAAGGGAGAGACAAGAATTCAATAAATTTAAAATATAACTTTTATTGGGGTCAAATAAAATAGGATAAAGAATTAAAAACGATTGTAGTAATTGTGTACATATAGAGGGTAGTTCTTATAATATATGGAAATGTATGCAAGATACTATATAAATTTAGTAACACCTACAGTTGATTACTACCAATAAATGTCCAATGATGTGTGACACCAGTATTGTACTCCATAAATATTAGTGTTAAATACACTGTTTAATGTTATAGTGCTGAAATATAGAGCTAGATGAATAATAGCTACTATAATGCCAAACGTGCCATAGACATATTAGCCTATTAATGCCAGTAAATATCCAAATAGTGTGATAGCATCTCAACCTGATATTACTCCTAATAATGGTTTATAGGATAAGATTGGCAATCTTGAAGTTATTGTATCTTAAAAGGTTGCGTCATAATATGCAGGTGTACAGCAAATCAACAACTACTGCTTATGATTAAATAGTGTCTTGCACAGAAAGAGGAATTTCTGACACTAAAAGTAATGACTAACAGATGTACTATAATATACTTGTAAATATCATGTCATAATGTTGATAGACATAATAATAATGTTACGTGTAGCACCTGTTATGAAATCACACATAGTTGATTCACATGTAACCGGCTTAATAAGTGATGATTGTGACGATCCTACTCCCACATTTGTTGAGAGACAAAATTGTCCCGTAGTACAATTAGTGTTTAGCAAACAACTCTCACATTGATCGTATGTGTTATAGAAAAGAATAAATATGTAAATCTCATCTGCAGTCAGATGTTATAACACTTCTTCAAATGTGAGGATTATTGGAGTCTGTAACTGAGTACTGAGATGTTGGAACACTCTAATTGTTGCCAAGTGTTATATTGCACACAAATCGGCTTGTAAGTACAGGATACAGATAGCTGTGTATAGTCAGTAAGTACAGGATACAGGTAGCTGTATATAGTCAGTAAGTACAGGATACAGATAGCTGTGTATAGTCAGTAAGTACAGGATACAGATAGCTGTATATAGTCAGTTAGTACATGATACAGATAGCTGTATATAGTCAGTAAGTACAGGATACAGATAGCTGTGTATAGTCAGTAAGTACATGATACAGATAGCTGTGTATAGTCAGTAAGTACAGGATACAGATAGCTGTGTATAGTCAGTAAGTACATGATACAGATAGCTGTGTATAGTCAGTAAGTACATGATACAGATAGCTGTATATAGTCAGTAAGTACAGGATACAGATAGCTGTGTATAGTCACTGAGTACAAGATACAGATAGCTGTGTATAGTCAGTAAGTACATGATACAGATAGCTGTATATAGTCAGTAAGTACAGGATACAGATAGCTGTGTATAGTCAGTAAGTACATGATACAGATAGCTGTGTATAGTCAGTAAGTACATGATACAGATAGCTGTATATAGTCAGTAAGTACAGGATACAGATAGCTGTGTATAGTCAGTAAGTACAGGATAAAGATAGCTGTGCAGAGTCAGTAAGTTCAGGATACAGATAGCTGTGTATAGTCAGTAAGTACAGGATACAGAAAGCTGTGTATAGTCAGTAAGTACAGGATACAGATAGCTGTGTACAGTAACTAAGTACAGGATACAGAAGGCTGTGTATAGTCAGTAAGTACAGGATACAGATAGCTGTGCAGAGTCAGTAAGTACAGGATACAGATAGCTGTGTATAGTCAGTAAGTACAGGATACAGATAGCTGTATATAGTCAGTGAGTGCAGGATACAGATAGCTGTATATAGTCAGTAAGTAAAGGATACAGATAGCTGTGTATAGTCAGTAAGTACAGGATACAGATAGCTGTGTATAGTCAGTAAGTACAGGATACAGGTAGCTGTGTATAGTCAGTAAGTACAGGATACAGGTAGCTGTGTATAGTCAGTAAGTACAGGATACAGAAGGCTGTGTATAGTCAGTAAGTACAGGATACAGATAGCTGTGTATAGTCAGTAAGTACAGGATACAGGTAGCTGTATATAGTCAGTAAGTACAGGATACAGATAGCTGTGTATAGTCAGTAAGTACAGGATACAGATAGCTGTATATAGTCAGTGAGTGCAGGATACAGATAGCTGTATATAGTCAGTAAGTAAAGGATACAGATAGCTGTGTATAGTCAGTAAGTACAGGATACAGATAGCTGTGTATAGTCAGTAAGTACAGGATACAGGTAGCTGTGTATAGTCAGTAAGTACAGGATACAGGTAGCTGTGTATAGTCAGTAAGTACAGGATACAGAAGGCTGTGTATAGTCAGTAAGTACAGGATACAGATAGCTGTGTATAGTCAGTAAGTACAGGATACAGATTGCTGTGTATAGTCAGTGAGTACAGGATACAGATTGCTGTGTATAGTCAGTGAGTACAGGATACAGATTGCTGTGTATAGTCAGTAAGTACAGGATACAGATAGCTGTGTATAGTCAGTAAGTACATGATAAAGATAGCTGTGTATAGTCAGTAAGAACATGATAAAGATAGCTGTGTATAGTCAGTAAGTACAGGATACAGATAGCTGTGTATAGTCAGTGAGTACAGGATACAGATTGCTGTGTATAGTCAGTAAGTACAGGATACAGATAGCTATGTATAGTCAGTGAGTACAGGATACAGATAGCTGTGTATAGTCAGTAAGTACAGGATAAAGATAGCTGTGTATAGCCAGTAAGTACAGGATACAGATAGCTGTGTATAGTCAGTAAGTACATGATACAGATCGCTGTGTATAGTCAGTGAGTACAGGATACAGATTGCTGTGTATAGTCAGTAAGTACAGGATACAGATAGCTGTGTATAGTCAGTGAGTACACAATACAGATAGCTGTGTATAGTCAGTAAGTACAGGATACAGGTAGCTGTATATAGTCAGTAAGTACAGGATACAGATAGCTGTATATAGTTAGTTCATGACATGTAACAAATGCTCCTCTCACACCAGCTAATTATACTCTGTCTGTGTAGGTCATCAGGATGCTCAGATCCTAAAGAACAAAGCACAAATCACAGCCTGTAATTAGTTGCTTTTGACAAGAGCCGCTCCTTTCCCTCCAGGAGTATCTGAGATAATTATTTGTCACTCCCTTGTTACTTTGTAGTCAGTAACATTTCATTAAAGGGACCTGAACTGATAAGATGTTTAATATAATCAAACATCAATATACTTCCTGTTTTCCTGTTCTGATAATAGCAAATGCACACTGCAGACTCCACAATCTGACCCTGCGACATTTCCCTAATTAACCTTAGTTCGAGAATGAAGAATTACACACAGTTTGAAAACATAATGACAGTGGTCTACTTCACTGATGTGTTGTACACTGAGGTGAGGTCTAGAGCAGTCCCACAGTAATGGTCATCAGGTCAGGTATAGCAGGTAATGGTCATCAGGTCAGGTATAGCAGGTAATGGTCATCAGGTCAGGTATAGCAGGTAATAGGCAGCAGGTCAGATATAGCAGATAATAGGCAGCAGGTCAGGTAAAGCAGGTAATGGGCAGCAGGTCAGGTATAGCAGGTAATCGTTAGCAGGTGAGGTATAGCAGGTAATCGTTAGCAGGTGAGGTATAGCAGATAACGGTCATCAGGTGAAGTATAGCAGATAATGGTCATCAGGTGAGGTATAGCAGGTAATAGTCTTTAGATCAAGTATAGCAGGTAATGGGCAGCAGGTCAGATATAGCAGGTAATGGTCAGCAGGTCAGGTATAGCAGGGAATGGTCATAAGGTCAGGTATAGCAGGTAATAGGCAGCAGGTCAGATATTGCAGGTAATATGCAGCAGGTCAGGTATAACAGATAATAGGCAGCAGGTCAGGTATAGCAGGTAATATGCAGCAGGTCCGGTATAACAGATGCTAGGCAGCAGGTCAGGTATAGCAGGTAATAGGCAGCAGGTCAGGTATAGCAGGTAATGGTGAGCAGGTCAGGTATAACAGGGAATGGGCAGCAGGTCAAGTATAGCAGGTAATGGTCAGCAAGTCAGGTATAGCAGGTAATAGGCAGCAGGTCAGGTATAGCAGGTAATAGGCAGCAGGTCAGGTATAGCAGGTAATAGGCAGCAGGTCAGGTATAGCAGGTAATAGGCAGCAGGTCAGATATAGCAGATAATAGGCAGCAGGTCAGGTATAGCAGGTAATGGGCAGCAGGTGAGGTATAGCAGGTAATCGTTAGCAGGTGAGGTATAGCAGATAATGGTCATCAGGTGAGGTATAGCAGGTAATGGTCATCAGGTGAAGTATAGCAGGTAATGGTCATCAGGTGAGGTATAGCAGGTAATGGTCATCAGGTGAGGTATAGCAGGTAATGGTCATCAGGTGAAGTATAGCAGATAATGGTCATCAGGTGAAGTATAGCAGATAATGGTCATCAGGTGAGGTATAGCAGGTAATGGTCATCAGGTGAAGTATAGCAGGTAATGGTCATCAGGTGAGGTATAGCAGGTAATGGTCATCAGGTGAGGTATAGCAGGTAATGGTCATCAGGTGAGGTATAGCAGGTAATAGTCTTTAGGTCAAGTATAGCAGGTAATGGTCAGCAGGTCAGATATAGCAGGTAATGGTCAGCAGGTCAGGTATAGCAGGGAATGGTCATAAGGTCAGGTATAGCAGGTAATAGGCAGCAGGTCAGATATAGCAGGTAATATGCAGCAGGTCAGGTATAACAGATAATAGGCAGCAGGTCAGGTATAGCAGGTAATATGCAGCCGGTCAGGTATAACAGATAATAGGCAGCAGGTCAGGTATAGCAGGTAATAGGCAGCAGGTCAGGTATAGCAGGTAATGGTGAGCAGGTCAGGTATAACAGGGAATGGGCAGCAGGTCAAGTATAGCAGGTAATGGTCAGCAGGTCAGGTATAGCAGGTAATAGGCAGCAGGTCAGATATAGCAGGTAATAGTCAGCAGAACAGGTATAGCAGGTAATAGGCAGCAGGTCAGGTATAGCAGGTAATAGGCAGCAGGTCAGATATAGCAGATAATAGGCAGCAGGTCAGGTATAGCAGGGAATGGTCAGCAGGTCAGGTATAGCAGGTAATAGGCAGCAGGTCAGATACAGCAGGTAATATGCAGCAGGTCAGGTATAACAGATAATAGGCAGCAGGTCAGGTATAGCAGGTAATAGGCAGCAGGTCAGATATAGCAGGTAATATGCAGCAGGTCAGGTATAACAGATAATAGGCAGCAGTTCAGATATAGCAGATAATAGGCAGCAGGTCAGGTATAGCAGGTAATGGTGAGCAGGTCAGGTATAGCAAGTAATGGTCAGCAGGTCAGGTATAGCAGGTAATGGTCAGCAGGTCAGGTATAGCAGGGAATGGGTAGCAGGTCAAGTATAGCAGGTAATGGTCAGCAGGTCAGGTATAGCAGGTAATAGGCAGCAGGTCAGATATAGCAGGTAATAGTCAGCAGATCAGGTATAGCAGGTAATAGGCAGCAGGTCAGGTATAGCAGGTAATAGGCAGCAGGTCAGGTATAGCAGGTAATAGGCAGCAGGTCAGATATAGCAGATAATAGTCAGCAGATCAGGTATAGCAGGTAATAGTCAGCAGATCAGGTATAGCAGGTAATAGGCAGCAGGTCAGATATAGCAGGTAATAGTCAGCAGGTCAGGTATAGCAGGTAATAGGCAGCAGGTCAGGTATAGCAGGTAATAGGCAGCAGGTCAGATATAGCAGATAATAGTCAGCAGATCAGGTATAGCAGGTAATAGTCAGCAGATCAGGTATAGCAGGTAATAGGCAGCAGGTCAGGTATAGCAGGTAATAAGCAGCAGGTCAGGTATAGCAGGTAATAGGCAGCAGGTCAGATATAGCAGATAATAGGCAGCAGGTCAGGTATAGCAGGTAATGGTCATCAGGTCAGGTATAACAGATAATAGGCAGCAGATCAGGTATAGCAGGTAATAGGCAGCAGGTCAGGTATAGCAGGTAATAAGCAGCAGGTCAGGTATAGCAGGTAATGGTCATCAGGTCAGGTATAACAGATAATAGGCAGCAGATCAGGTATAGCAGGTAATAGGCAGCAGGTCAGGTATATCAGGTAATAAGCAGCAGGTCAGGTATAGCAGGTAATAGGCAGCAGGTCAGGTATAACAGATAATAGGCAGCAGATCAGGTATAGCAGGTAATAGGCAGCAGGTCAGGTATAACAGATAATAGGCAGCAGATCAGATATAGCAAGTAATATGCAGCAGGTCAGGTATAACAGATAATAGGCAGCAGGACAGATATAGCAGGTAATAGGCAGCAGGTCAGGTATAACAGATAATAGGCAGCAGGACAGATATAGCAGGTAATAGGCAGCAGGTCAGGTATAACAGATAATAGGCAGCAGATCAGATATAGCAAGTAATATGCAGCAGGTCAGGTATAACAGATAATAGGCAGCAGGACAGATATAGCAGGTAATAGGCAGCAGGTCAGGTATAACAGATAATAGGCAGCAGGACAGATATAGCAGGTAATATGCAGCAGGTCAGGTATAACAGATAATAGCCAGCAGGTCAGATATAGCAGATAATAGGCAGCAGGTCAGGTATAGCAGGTAATGGTGAGCAGGTCAGGTATAGCAGGTAATGGTCAGCAGGTCAGGTATAGCAGGTAATGGTCATCAGGTCAGGTATAGCAGGTAATGGGCAGAAGGTCAGGTATAGCAGGTAATAGTCAGCAGGTCAGGTATAGCAGGCAATGGTCATCAGGTCAGGTATAGCAGGTAATGGTCATCAGGTCAGGTATAGCAGGTAATGGTGAGCAGGTCAGGTATAGCAGGTAATGGTCAGCAGGTCAGGTATAGCAGGTAATGGTCATCAGGTCAGATATAGCAGGTAATAGGCAGCAGGTCAGGTATAACAGATAATAGGCAGCAGATCAGATATAGCAAGTAATATGCAGCAGGTCAGGTATAACAGATACTAGGCAGCAGGACAGATATAGCAGGTAATAGGCAGCAGGTCAGATATAGCAGATAATAGTCAGCAGATCAGGTATAGCAGGTAATAGGCAGCAGGTCAGGTATAGCAGGTAATAAGCAGCAGGTCAGGTATAGCAGGTAATAGGCAGCAGGTCAGATATAGCAGATAATAGGCAGCAGGTCAGGTATAGCAGGTAATGGTCATCAGGTCAGGTATAACAGATAATAGGCAGCAGATCAGGTATAGCAGGTAATAGGCAGCAGGTCAGGTATAGCAGGTAATAAGCAGCAGGTCAGGTATAGCAGGTAATGGTCATCAGGTCAGGTATAACAGATAATAGGCAGCAGATCAGGTATAGCAGGTAATAGGCAGCAGGTCAGGTATATCAGGTAATAAGCAGCAGGTCAGGTATAGCAGGTAATAGGCAGCAGGTCAGGTATAACAGATAATAGGCAGCAGATCAGGTATAGCAGGTAATAGGCAGCAGGTCAGGTATAACAGATAATAGGCAGCAGATCAGATATAGCAAGTAATATGCAGCAGGTCAGGTATAACAGATAATAGGCAGCAGGACAGATATAGCAGGTAATAGGCAGCAGGTCAGGTATAACAGATAATAGGCAGCAGGTCAGGTATAACAGATAATAGGCAGCAGGACAGATATAGCAGGTAATATGCAGCAGGTCAGGTATAACAGATAATAGGCAGCAGGTCAGGTATAACAGATAATAGGCAGCAGGACAGATATAGCAGGTAATAGGCAGCAGGTCAGGTATAACAGATAATAGGCAGCAGGACAGATATAGCAGGTAATAGGCAGCAGGTCAGGTATAACAGATAATAGGCAGCAGATCAGATATAGCAAGTAATATGCAGCAGGTCAGGTATAACAGATACTAGGCAGCAGGACAGATATAGCAGGTAATATGCAGCAGGTCAGGTATAACAGATAATAGGCAGCAGGTCAGATATAGCAGATAATAGGCAGCAGGTCAGGTATAGCAGGTAATGGTGAGCAGGTCAGGTATAGCAGGTAATGGTCAGCAGGTCAGGTATAGCAGGTAATGGTCATCAGGTCAGGTATAGCAGGTAATGGGCAGAAGGTCAGGTATAGCAGGTAATAGTCAGCAGGTCAGGTATAGCAGGTAATGGTCATCAGGTCAGGTATAGCAGGTAATGGTCATCAGGTCAGGTATAGCAGGTAATGGTGAGCAGGTCAGGTATAGCAGGTAATGGTCAGCAGGTCAGGTATAGCAGGTAATGGTCATCAGGTCAGGTATAGCAGGTAATGGGCAGAAGGTCAGGTATAGCAGGTAATGGTCATCAGGTCAAGTATAGCAGGTAATGGGCAGAATGTCAGATAAAGCAGATAATAGGCAGCAGGTTAGATATAGCAGGGAATGGTCAGCAGGTCAGGTATAGCAGGAAATGGTCAGCAGGTCAGGTATAGCAGGGAATGGTCAGCAGGTCAGGTATAGCAGGGAATGGGCAGCAGGTCAAGTATAGCAGGTAATGGTCAGCAGGTCAGGTATAGCAGGTAATAGGCAGCAGGTCAGATATAACAGGTAATAGTCAGCAGATCAGGTATAGCAGGTAATAGGCAGCAGGTCAGGTATAGCAGGTAATAGGCAGCAGGTCAGGTATAGCAGGTAATAGGCAGCAGGTCAGGTATAGCAGGTAATAGGCAGCAGGTCAGATATAGCAGATAATAGTCAGCAGATCAGGTATAGCAGGTAATAGGCAGCAGGTCAGGTATAGCAGGTAATAAGCAGCAGGTCAGGTATAGCAGGTAATAGGCAGCAGGTCAGATATAGCAGATAATAGGCAGCAGGTCAGGTATAGCAGGTAATGGTCATCAGGTCAGGTATAGCAGGTAATAGGCAGCAGGTCAGGTATAACAGATAATAGGCAGCAGATCAGACATAGCAAGTAATATGCAGCAGGTCAGGTATAACAGATAATAGGCAGCAGGACAGATATAGCAGGTAATAGGCAGCAGGTCAGGTATAACAGATAATAGGCAGCAGGACAGATATAGCAGGTAATAGGCAGCAGGTCAGGTATAACAGATAATAGGCAGCAGATCAGATATAGCAGGTAATAGGCAGCAGGTCAGGTATAGCAGGTAATGGTGAGCAGGTCAGGTATAGCAGGTAATGGTCAGCAGGTCAGGTATAGCAGGTAATGGTCATCAGGTCAGGTATAGCAGGTAATGGTCATCAGGTCAGGTATAGCAGGTAATGGTGAGCAGGTCAGGTATAGCAGGTAATGGTCAGCAGGTCAGGTATAGCAGGTAATGGTCAGCAGGTCAGGTATAGCAGGTAATGGTGAGCAGGTCAGGTATAGCAGGTAATGGTCAGCAGGTCAGGTATAGCAGGTAATGGTCATCAGGTCAGGTATAGCAGGTAATGGGCAGAAGGTCAGGTATAGCAGGTAATGGTCATCAGGTCAAGTATAGCAGGTAATGGGCAGAATGTGAGATAAAGCAGATAATGGGCAGCAGGTCAGATATAGCAGGGAATGGTCAGCAGGTCAGACATAAAGCAAAGAGGGGGAGCAGCGCTAAGAGAACAATAAGGCATCTACTATAATATATAAATTAATAGAGGGTGATACCTAATATGTAGTGAGTTCAAATGCGGGTATTTGTTATATGAAATATTGATCTAACATTAGGCAATTATAGTATGCAAATAAATATAAAACAATTAAGTATGGGTAAGAGAGTTTATTCTTAACAATACTGTATCATAATAAAAAAATGATATGGATCCGGATCCATAAAAAAATGACACTATTGTAATAGTCTATGATGGAACAAGTGGTATAAAATATATAAGGTATCTAAAAAATATGTAATATATATAAAAACAATGCCAAGTGATATTTGTCCATTTTAGTTTCCAAAAAATATAAAGAACAGGGTCAGTGATAAAAATAAATTGATTTTCCAATGGTTGTGCACTTATATACGCCTAGATTACGAGTTTTGCGTTAGGGTAAAAAAGCAGCGTTGGCCGGTCCTAACGCTGCTTTTTACCACCCGCTGGTATTATGAGTTTCCCTAACGACACTAAAAAATGTATCTACGCTGAAATCATTACCGTCAACCCAGACCCAGTAGTTAAAGGGACAGTCTAGGCCAAAATAAACTTTCATGATTCAGATAGAGCATGTAATTTTAAACAATTTTCCAATTTACTTTTATCACCAATTTTGCTTTGTTCTCTTGGTATTCTTAGTTGAAATCTTAACCTAGGAGGTTCATATGCTAATTTCTTAGACCTTGAAGGCCACCTCTTTTCAGAATGCATTTTAACAGTTTTTCACCACTAGATGGTGTTAGTTCACGTATTTCATATAGATAACACTGTGCTCGTGCACGTGAAGTTATCTGGGAGCAGGCACTGATTGGCTAGACTGCAAGTCTATCAAAAAAACTGAAATAAAGGGGCAGTTTGCAGAGGCTTAGATACAAGATAATCACAGAGGTTAAAAGTGTATTATTATAACTGTGTTGGTTATGCAAAACTGGGAAATGGGTAATAAAGGGATTATCTATCTTTTAAAACAATAAAAATTCTGGTGTAGACTGTCCCTTTAACATCTACCGCGAAAAAAAACATCCGTGAATAAAAAAAAAATTACACAAACTACACTTACACTCATACAAACACTACACTATATTTATTTTTAAGATTTCATATTTTATGGTCAAAATAGAAAGGATCAAAGTTACGAGATCTCGGGTGTTTGAAAAAAAAGCCACACAAATCCATTTTCCATTGACTTACATAGACAGACGGGAACAGACACTCATATAGCTACATATAACTACTAATATTATCACATACATACACTAATCGATACATACAAACAATATACACCACATTACATACACAAAGAAGAATTTGATTACGAAATAAATACGATTTAGCTACTTTTTCACACAAGACCATGACGTCACTCACTATACGCTCAAAACAAGTCTTGGATTTTATTTCTACACACATTTTTATCCTCCATTGACTTCTATGGGGAAGACGTGCTCATGCACACTACAGGCAAATTTACCTAACGCACGGAAAAAGCGTAGACAAGAAAACTCGTAATACCAGCGTTAGAATTGTGAAACAAACTCATGTTTTCTTGCGTTAGTTCCGCTATGACAAATAGATCAAGAAATGGCTATTTCCCTATGGAGTTATGGCTTTTACTTGTGTGAAATTCACTACAACATCAAATTGTTTTATACATTTACATTACATCAAATACAAATCACCATCAACAATACGAAATATATTTAATAAATTACCTCATATTTAAATGGACAGAAAAATAATTTGAACATTTCTTGATTCACAAACAGTAGACAATTGGAAACACCTCTCATTTACCTTTATTATTGCATTTCATTTATTCAACTCATATGCTTGCAGCAACAGCATATCTACATAGGCATAACACATGATCAGTCATGGATGCACATACATTACTTTCAACATTCACTCATACATGTGCATTCAAATGATGGGGGAAAACACATTACATTCTCTCTAGGAATCAGGAAACAGAAAATAGGGATTTTACTGTACTTTTAACATCATGATTCCATCACAATAAACCATTAGGAATTACGTACAACAAGAACATCATTACAACAGATTACAGATGTCACTTTATGGGAAGGAACAACAATGCGAGACCGCTTTAGAGAAGTCAGCATATGTGGGACACAATCACAATATATACGTAGATGTACATAACACGCATCACCCATCACGCAACCACAAAGCACACATTTATATTTTAATCAGTACACAATAACAATGTAGTCAAATACAACAACACAATGAGGATTTCATAACTACACAGGCAGGTTGATAAATATGATGACGTCATTAGAAGCTTCAACCATACACATTACAGCTTTAGGACTGTACCGCCCCTTTCAGAAGTTTAGCACTCAATACTACAATACTACATATACGTAAACGAGAGTTTGGAACATCATTATTATTGCAATTTTAAAGGAACGCGTAAAATATTGACATCTCGCCAATCACTTATATATACAATATTAGAGATGTCAGCCGGAAGATCTTCATTATTATTGCGATTTTAAAGGGACGCCTACAATATTGACATCTCGCCAATCACTTATATATACAATACTACAGATGTCAGCCAGAAGATCTTCATTATTATTGCGATTTTAAAGGGACGCGTACAATATTGACATCTCGCCAATCACTTATATATACAATAGTATAGATGTCAGCTGGAAGATGGTCATTATTATTGCGATTTTAAAGGGACGCGTACAATATTGACATCTCGCCAATCACTTATATATACAATAGTAGAGATGTCAGCTGTTACTTTATCGTTTATAAACAATATTGCAGCAACATTGATCGATCTGATTCTATGCCATTATACACAAGTATGCACTTTCATTCATGTTATCCTGGACGTGTGCTTTTTACAATAAGATCGCGTTTAATAAGTATTTATTACGCATATGAACAAACATTACGTAGATGCACTGTATATGTGATATTTTACACTTTCACATTGCGATTTATTGGGGGAAAACAAAATTTCAGCAAACACCTAATAAAAAACGCCCACTTTGAAAGCATTCGCGCCGCTCACATACAAACAAGTGTATACAATGAGCAATCATTACGAACTCGCTACCATTGGACTAATTGCACTATAAATCCCACAAACAACATGGCCAAGGCGTCCCTTGTGATCGACATTGTATCAAATCGCTTCTGTGTTTTTGCATACCTTGTTACTCCTTGTGTTGTGTTTGATGCTGTTTGGCTTTGTGCTGCTTAGATTGGCAAATATGGATGATGATCTGGTAGACGTTGCTGCTGGTGCTGCTGCACAAGTAGCGATTAATAGAATCAGACGGGCTCGGCAGCTCTGAGAGAGACAAAGGGCTTGTTTGGTTTGAGGTCCTCGTGTTCATAGGGTGAGACTCACCTTGGAAAACATGAGTGACTTTGAGGTTTATGACAAGTATAGGCTCAATCTCGAACAGCTCATTGGCCTTTACGATGTTCTTAGACCTCGTCTGGAGCCACGTATACGTATGCGGACTGCTGTCCCTGGCATCACCAAGATGCTAAGTTGCATACACGTCCTGGCCTCCGGGAGTTCTCAATCTGGAGAAGGGTACATGCATGGCCTGGCTCAAGGTACCTTCTCGGTGGTTTTTGACAACTTTCTGGACGCCATGGTACGTGTTAGTAAGCATTACATAGGATTCCCTCAGAATGATGGTGATTGGAGGCGCCTGAAGAGGGAATTCTTTGCAATAGCTCAATTGCCCAATGTCTTGGGAGCAATAGATTGCACCCACATTGCGCTGCATGCTCCAGAACATGACTTGCCCTTCCGAAATCGCAAATCATTTCCATAGCCTCAACGTGCAGTATGTTTGTGACGCACGTATGCGGATAATGCACGTGTGTGCGAATTTCGGCGGGGCTTGTCATGATGCCCGCATCCTCAGACAGTCGTCCCTGTGGCGGCAGTTTGAGGAAAGACAGTTTCCACCTGGGTGGCTCGTTGGTGAGTACTTGTGCACAACATGGTTAGTTAGACAATTGCCACTGTAGTCTTAAAAAACAGTTGTGTTTGTGTAATGTGCAAAATGTGCAGCTCTAGGATGCAATTTAATCATTTAATTGTCTTTCAGTAAATGTCTAGTTTTAGCTCCAAACAGATATGTAGCATGTCTTAGCTTAAATGGGCAGATAGAGAATGCAATTTAACCATTTAATTGTCTTTCAACAAATGTCTAGTTTTAGCTCCAAACAGATATGTAGCATGTCTTAGCTTAAATGGTCAGATAGAGAATGCAATTTAACCATTTAATTGTCTTTCAACAAATGTCTAGTTTTAGCTCCAAACAGATATGTAGCATGTCTTAGCTTAAATGGGCAGATAGAGAATGCAATTTAACCATTTAATTGTCTTTCAACAAATGTCTAGTTTTAGCTCCAAACAGATATGTAGCATGTCTTAGCTTAAATGGGCAGATAGAGAATGCAATTTAACCATTTAATTGTCTTTCAACAAATGTCTAGTTTTAGCTCCAAACAGATATGTAGCATGTCTTAGCTTAAATGGGCAGATAGAGAATGTGATTTAACCATTTAATTGTCTTTCAACAAATGTCTTGTTTTAGCTCCAAACAGATATGTAGCATGTCCTAGCTTAAATGGGCAGATAGAGAATGTGATTTAACCATTTAATTGTCTTTCAACAAATGTCTTGTTTTAGCTCCAAACAGATATGTAGCATGTCCTAGCTTAAATGGGCAGATAGAGAATGTGATTTAACCATTTAATTGTCTTTCAACAAATGTCTAGTTTTAACTCCAAACAGATATGTAGCATGTCCTAGCTTAAATGGGCAGATAGAGAATGCAATTTAACCATTTTGTTGTTATTCTAGCAAATGTTTGGTTTATGCGAAATACGCATATGTAGCAGGTCTTAGCTTAAATGCGCAGCTCTAGGATGCAATTTAACCATTTCTTTCTCTTTTAGCAAATGTCTGCTTTATGCGAAATACGCATAGGTAGCATGTCTTAGCTTAAATGGGCAGATAGAGAATGTGATTTAAACATATAATTCTGTTTAAATTCAAATGATTATTTTAGGGGATTTTAGTGTACACAAATGAATTGTATTTTATAAAAAATGTTTCGATTTAGATATTTTTACTATTTGTCATTTTGTTATGTTTATTATTTATAGGTGATTCTGGTTACATGAGCTGTCCTTGGCTCATTACGCAGTTGCGTAACCCCACCGACGAGGCCCAGAAGCGCTACAATAGGGCGCACAAGCGGACTAGGGCTGTAGTGGAGAGGATGTTTGGGCTCCTCAGAATGAGACTAAGATGCCTGGACAGGTCGGGAGGAGCCCTCCAATACAGCCCTAGTAAGGTGGCGAAGATCGTTATAGCCTGCAGCGTCCTGCATAACATTGCACAGCAGGCTGGGATGCTGCAGGCCGTCCAGGCGCCCCAATGCCTCCTCCAAGATGAGGAGGACGATCCTATTCTAGAGGGGCCATTCCAGGACGAGGGGCTCAATGTCAGAGCAAACATCATCAACCGCCACTTCAGACGGTAAATAATAGAAGTTAGATAGGAGTATTGCCAATATATGTGAATTCTAGGGAAATGAGAAGTAGAGAATTGTGCAAACATGTTAGGATTGTTCATCAAATGATTAAAAAATTTTTTTTTATTATTATAGGTGATGCTCTTGGCATTGGGTCCTGTAACGACTTTGCCACCTGGTTTTTAAAGACAACATCAGCTGGTAAGTATAAATAATGTATGGACTGTGGCTGGCGGGAATTTGGCACAATCACCCATCATATGGCATACATTTTACAAACTAGTATTTAGTTTACACATTACTAGAATTTTGGATACTCAGAAAGGGATCCTCTAGCAAGACTATATGCTTCAAAGTCAGATTCAAAGTCACACATCAGAGGTTAGGTCTGCACAATATATGACTCATCTTCACACTTGATTGATAGAACATAACACAAGATGCTACACACGCTTAGTAAGCTAGTGATAGAAATCGTTTCAGAAATGGGGGGGGGGGAGAGGGGTGCAGAACTAATTCACACACTTGTATTAATTATTTGATTTTCACTTTTTCTGCCATTAGGGAGATGACTTCATCTAAAGACTGAAAGTGAAGAATTCAAGACTGAAAGTGAAGTATCCCAGACTGAAAGTGAAGTATCCCAGACTGAAAGTGAAGTATCCCAGACTGAAAGTGAAGAATCCAAGATTGAAAGTGAAGAATCCAAGATTGAATGTGAAGAATCCAAGATTGAAAGTGATGAATACCAATGTGATCATGTCTGGCATTGTCTTTCAAATGTGCTGACCTTAAAAACCATACAAAGACACGTTCACATGGTAAGTGGCAACAATTTGATGGACTAAGGCTGTGGATGCATCCTATTGGAGACACTTTGATGTATTTTATTTTTTTAGATGGTATTTCACAATCCTCTATTTTGAAAATGATGAATAAGACACCTAATGAAGATAAACTGATATTTGCAAGATAATTGCCTTTCAAAGACTATGCATACAGGTTGGTTTGCACAATGCATGTTAGTTAAGAATCACAGGAGGAAGAATGTTAAGAATTAGGAATAGATACATGTCCTATATTAGAATATGTTTATTTTACATACATTACCCCTACTTTGTGCTACAGAGGAATCACATTCTGACCAATCAGACAAAGGAATACATTTTATAGTTGATATAGAGGTATATTATTTGAAGGGACATGAAATATTACATTTATGTTCAGCATACAATATAAATCGATTTTTAAAATGTGATATGCATTATTTTGCCTAATTTAAAATGCTGATATTTAATTCTAATATTGATTAGACAATATAATGGTATTTCAAATTATGGATAGGTATAGATTTCATGTATGAACCTTTTTTTTTTTTTTAAATATCAAGACCAAAAAAAATACATGTTAGAGCATAGACACAAGATGATTTAACAATTATTTGATTTAATGAATATTTTAAGACATGTGTTCATGAACTAACTAATGTTTATAATATTTTTCTTTCTTTTTCAGAGTTTCATCTGTGATGAATTACACTTTTTTAATTTTTTTTATTTTCTATTTAATTTATTTTCTTGTCAATAAATAATTTTTCATACTATATCTATTTTTTTTATTTAAAATACATATTTTTAAAAAACATATCTCTATCATAGTAAGATAATAATAAATATATACATATAATCTGACAAGTAAACAAAATATTACTCCCATGACTGTTAGTTGTCTATTTGACAAGCACATGCCAGATATAATATTTTGCCTAATGTATTGAATTAAAACTATGAAAACAGCTTATTCAGATAATGTTAAAGTCAAGTATCTTAAAGAAATTAATTTGGAGTTAAATCCATCGATGCTTTTATTGTGTGATTTATAGATGTTAAAATTAGAAAATGTTTATGACGAGGATATGTAGTCTAAATTATACAAAACAACTTTGTTCTTTTCACTTTTAAGAAAGGAAAGTGGTTAACTTACATTAAAATGACAGTGTAGTTGAATGTTAGATTTTCATTATAATATCTTGTATCTTCCTTAGGTATCCAAAAACATTATTATAATAAATATAGGTTAAAAAAATAAGTTAATTTCATATTTACACCAAGCTAGTTATTTTATGCCATATTGATTACTTTTCTGTTCTAGTTGAGTCATTTGAAGGGTCATTTAACTATAGATAGCTCAAAATATAATTTCAAGCAATTATTCATCTTACCTCTTGGATAGATATCACATATATATATGTATTTTCATTCCCCTTTAGTTTCTTTCTACAATGTTAACCCCACATATTCCTAATGGTTTGGTCCTTAAAGGGACATTCCAAAAATATATAATTTAGTGAATCATAGACAATACAAATTTAATTTAAACAACATTTAAATGTACTATCATTATCTAATTATATTCAGTCTTTAGAAATCCTTTGTTAAAGAAATATCAATGCACATGGCTTAGACAATGACATAAGGCATCTATGTTTAACCAACAATCAGCAGCAAAAGAGCCTATCTAGCAATGCTTTTCAGTCAAGAATATCAATTTAAAAAAGCTAATGAGAGAATAAAACTAAATATGACGCTGTTTTAACATTGTATTATTCATCAAAATCAGTAAAGAACATATAGCTTAATGTCCCTTTAAGGTAAAGATGGCTAAATACAGCCATTAGAATATATTTCATTCACAGTGGGGCAAACAATCCAGAAGGTAATACAAATATGCTTTAGTCACATGTTATACTAAGCTTGATAAAGGGAGGGGCATAGGTTTATGATCAGCAAAGCATTACTGGGAAATATCTACTTAAAGGGACATGAAACCCAAATTTTTTCTTTTGTGATTTAAAAAGAGTTTGCCATTTTAAACAACTTTCTAATTTACTTCTATTATCTCATTTGCTTAATTCTCTTGACATACTTTGCTGAAAAGCATATCTAGATAGGCTCAGTAGCTGCTGATTGGTTGCTGCACATAGATGCCTTGTGTGATTGGCTCCCCCATGTGCATTGCTATTTCTTCAATAAAGGATATCTAAAGAATGAAGCAAATTAGATAATAGAAGTAAATTGGAATGCTGTTTAAAATTGTATTCTCTACTTGAATCATGAAAGAAAATATTTGGGTTTAGTGTCCCTTTAATTGTGGCTGGCCAACAGTACATATTTACAATGTTTACACAGATTTATTTAGAGCAAGATTGCATATCAGCTCATGAAAGGGACGGAAAATTAAAAAGCATTTCTTTCTGGAATAAGAAATAAAATTTAATTTTAAACATTAACATTTAATTCTATCATCGATTTAAAATCATTATTTTGTGGTTATTTGCTTTCCAGCCATATATAGATATGCTCTCAGTAGATGAAGATTGGTGGATGCACAGAGATGCCTTGTGTGATTGGCTCAACCATGTGCATTGCAATTTATTCTGTTAAGGATATCTAAATAAAAAGCAAAATTGAGTTACATTTTAAAGTCTAAACATTTATTCTCTCTCCGGATCATTTTAATAAAATATTTTGTTGCAATGTCTCTTTAAAAATAAAGACGCCTTTGCACAATAACATATGTGAGCAGTTCAGACAAATACAAGCTCGAGGTTTATTTACTAATAAGAAACAAACATGTATTTTAACATTTATAAACAGATTCTCCAAGTTACGGACATTAGAACCAGAAATTACGCATATCACGTGGGAAACATATCTTGCAACACGAGATTCACATCTTTAAACATTCTAGTCTAATGTCACGCAATAGCACACAATCGATGTGCATTATAAATACATTTAATAGAGCAATGTCAATACTTCACAATAAGTCACAAAATTGATTTAATGAACAATAAACATACAATGTTAAATTTGTATTACTAAAACGTATTTGTATTAAATAACCAGAACGATATTAAACATAGAAATGTCTACAACATTTAATAATGTAACAGTATTATATATTTTTAAAAATTGAAACATTAATATTTAATGGATCACGTATATTAAATCTGTGTCACACATATCCGCATAACAGTCCCATGAGTTACAAATAAGTCTACATGAAAAATGAAGTAACAGCACCACCAGGCGGTATGTGTAAGGAAGTTACTAAGATATGAAACATTAAGGAACGGCCAATCAGAGTTCATCCCACAAACACAACTTGAGTCAGGATGGTCTCACAGACATGATAACAATATTTCTATATTTTATCCAATCAGATGTACAGATACCATGTCCCATGGTGCATCTCATGTTTACTTCACCATATAAAAGTCCATTACCCGTTGCCATCTTTGTCAGTTCTCTAATGCCTGCTGGCAGATACAGTATATATATATATATATATATATATATATATATTATATTATATTATTAGACAACCTAGCAGGCATGACGTCTCCCAGGTTCACCAGGCCGGAGAGTGCTGCACTGGTCAACGACATCCAGGACTTATATCCACAGCTGTTTGGGAACAAGAGGAGGTCGACAGATGCGAAAATTAAGAAGGCCCTCTGGGCGTCTATCAACAATGAGGTTAATTTGGTGTTGGGCATCCAGAGGAGCCAGGATCAAATCATGCGGAGGTTTGGAGATATGAGGTTGCGTCTGCACAAAAAAGTCGACCTCATAAGGGACTGGGTACAAGCCCGTAAGAGAGATGGGAAAAAAACTAAGCCCAAACGAAAACTCTACCTATTCCCTTATGAGGTGACTTTATGCAACCTCCTCAATCTCCGGGTCCCCAAAAGATTTCGATCCTCTCCATCCTTGGCCTCTTCTTTTTCCCTCCCAGCTGCTGGATCTGAAAGTCCTGACCTGGGGGCCAGTGCAGCTGCTTTTCCGTCCGGTGGCCTGGGAGAGGAGGACAGAAAATCTGAACAAGGTAAATATCTAACTTCATATAATATATTAATATTTGATTAGACTTTTAAGAAATGTGTATATAGTCATATATTCAACCTATATAGATCTCACAACATACGCTACATATGATGTTTAGATATCTGAATTTAGATTTGTCACACATGAAATAGGAGTGATGTTTCTGGCGCTCTCCAGAATATGCGTCACAGAGTGAAAATGGAATTGCGCATCCGTGAAATCCCTATCATCCGCCATTTCCTACATTGACTATCGAATCATAACCCAGTTATAAATATTATTTGTTATTGTTCAATATTAACAAATATACGATTTCAATCTCGTAATACACCCAATTGCAAATATATTTTAAGTCTTTATGAAATGATACTCATCACACTACTATATTCAAATTAATTCTGATTCACGGATGCGCAATTCCGCTTGGAATCATTGCGCAATGATCACGAAAAATAGAATTACGCACACACGTGAACATGTGTTTGCTGTAACTGGCATCGCTTTACACATGTTGGTCAAATGTATATGTTAATTAGTATATATGGGAAGAATACAGTATCCTTATTTACAATCTTTTACATTATAAAAGCTATACTAGCAAGATCAAAATAAACAATGAAATATAGATATCAATTGATGAGAATGCAAGAAGACAACAAATGAATTAAAGCTACAGTCAACAACATAAAAGATTGAAAATAAGAGTACAGGATATCTTTTTTTATGACATTAATTGAGGAAACAATGAACTCATGTGAATAAAAATAGATTATTAGTTTGTCAATGTAAACATTTTTTAAAAATTGTTTGTCTCCATGGCCTGATTTGTATTAATGATATCCAATCCTCATTGAATATTTTACAGTTCTGGATGTTGGTGCTGGAACCTCAAGCCAGGGTTTGTCACAGTATGGTATGTCTCATTTTAATTTCCATTTGTCTTAGAAACATGGACATAACATTACATAATACATTCACATTGATCGATATTTATATGGATACTCTAATTCTCTTTTCTTGTTAGTTTAAATTAAGAATCACGAATGAAAGTTGGGATTACATTGTAATACAAATCTAAAATTAGGTCTATTTGAAGATATCCCTTCTATTCTTGATATCTTCATTTTACTGTAAGATTAGTTTCATGGCCAATTTATATTCTGCCCCTGTGTAGTGCTTGACATTTTTTGGATACATTTTGACAACAATAACACATTTTTGCATATGGCCGATTCAAAAAATATACATTACATACGTTTTTTGGGTTCTTATCATTAAAGGGACATGAAAAGAAACATTTCACTTTTCGGATTTAGACATGTGATTTCAAAATAATTTTAAAATGTATTTGATTAGCTAAATTGCTTCAGTCTATTGTTAGCCTTATTCTAAAATCATATCTAGGTCGGCTCAGGATCAGCAATGCATTACTGGGAGTAACCGGCTGATTTTTTGATGCAGAAAATTGCCTATGTTCATTGGTTCAACTCATGTGTTCAGATAACAGTAGTACATAGTTGCTCCTTTAAAAAAAGATTATAACACAATGAGGAGGCGCCTGAAGAGGGAATTCTTTGCAATAGCTCAATTGCCCAATGTCTTGGGAGCAATAGATTGCACCCACATTGCGCTGCATGCTCCAGAACATGACTTGCCCTTCCGAAATCGCAAATCATTTCCATAGCCTCAACGTGCAGTATGTTTGTGACGCACGTATGCGGATAATGCACGTGTGTGCGAATTTCGGCGGGGCTTGTCATGATGCCCGCATCCTCAGACAGTCGTCCCTGTGGCGGCAGTTTGAGGAAAGACAGTTTCCACCTGGGTGGCTCGTTGGTGAGTACTTGTGCACAACATGGTTAGTTAGACAATTGCCACTGTAGTCTTAAAAAACAGTTGTGTTTGTGTAATGTGCAAAATGTGCAGCTCTAGGATGCAATTTAATCATTTAATTGTCTTTCAGTAAATGTCTAGTTTTAGCTCCAAACAGATATGTAGCATGTCTTAGCTTAAATGGGCAGATAGAGAATGCAATTTAACCATTTAATTGTCTTTCAACAAATGTCTAGTTTTAGCTCCAAACAGATATGTAGCATGTCTTAGCTTAAATGGTCAGATAGAGAATGCAATTTAACCATTTAATTGTCTTTCAACAAATGTCTAGTTTTAGCTCCAAACAGATATGTAGCATGTCTTAGCTTAAATGGGCAGATAGAGAATGCAATTTAACCATTTAATTGTCTTTCAACAAATGTCTAGTTTTAGCTCCAAACAGATATGTAGCATGTCTTAGCTTAAATGGGCAGATAGAGAATGCAATTTAACCATTTAATTGTCTTTCAACAAATGTCTAGTTTTAGCTCCAAACAGATATGTAGCATGTCCTAGCTTAAATGGGCAGATAGAGAATGTGATTTAACCATTTAATTGTCTTTCAACAAATGTCTAGTTTTAACTCCAAACAGATATGTAGCATGTCCTAGCTTAAATGGGCAGATAGAGAATGCAATTTAACCATTTTGTTGTTATTCTAGCAAATGTTTGGTTTATGCGAAATACGCATATGTAGCAGGTCTTAGCTTAAATGCGCAGCTCTAGGATGCAATTTAACCATTTCTTTCTCTTTTAGCAAATGTCTGCTTTATGCGAAATACGCATAGGTAGCATGTCTTAGCTTAAATGGGCAGATAGAGAATGTGATTTAAACATATAATTCTGTTTAAATTCAAATGATTATTTTAGGGGATTTTAGTGTACACAAATGAATTGTATTTTATAAAAAATGTTTCGATTTAGATATTTTTACTATTTGTCATTTTGTTATGTTTATTATTTATAGGTGATTCTGGTTACATGAGCTGTCCTTGGCTCATTACGCAGTTGCGTAACCCCACCGACGAGGCCCAGAAGCGCTACAATAGGGCGCACAAGCGGACTAGGGCTGTAGTGGAGAGGATGTTTGGGCTCCTCAGAATGAGACTAAGATGCCTGGACAGGTCGGGAGGAGCCCTCCAATACAGCCCTAGTAAGGTGGCGAAGATCGTTATAGCCTGCAGCGTCCTGCATAACATTGCACAGCAGGCTGGGATGCTGCAGGCCGTCCAGGCGCCCCAATGCCTCCTCCAAGATGAGGAGGACGATCCTATTCTAGAGGGGCCATTCCAGGACGAGGGGCTCAATGTCAGAGCAAACATCATCAACCGCCACTTCAGACGGTAAATAATAGAAGTTAGATAGGAGTATTGCCAATATATGTGAATTCTAGGGAAATGAGAAGTAGAGAATTGTGCAAACATGTTAGGATTGTTCATCAAATGATTAAAAAAAAATTTTTTATTATTATAGGTGATGCTCTTGGCATTGGGTCCTGTAACGACTTTGCCACCTGGTTTTTAAAGACAACATCAGCTGGTAAGTATAAATAATGTATGGACTGTGGCTGGCGGGAATTTGGCACAATCACCCATCATATGGCATACATTTTACAAACTAGTATTTAGTTTACACATTACTAGAATTTTGGATACTCAGAAAGGGATCCTCTAGCAAGACTATATGCTTCAAAGTCAGATTCAAAGTCACACATCAGAGGTTAGGTCTGCACAATATATGACTCATCTTCACACTTGATTGATAGAACATAACACAAGATGCTACACACGCTTAGTAAGCTAGTGATAGAAATCGTTTCAGAAATGGGGGGGGGGGAGAGGGGTGCAGAACTAATTCACACACTTGTATTAATTATTTGATTTTCACTTTTTCTGCCATTAGGGAGATGACTTCATCTAAAGACTGAAAGTGAAGAATTCAAGACTGAAAGTGAAGTATCCCAGACTGAAAGTGAAGTATCCCAGACTGAAAGTGAAGTATCCCAGACTGAAAGTGAAGAATCCAAGATTGAAAGTGAAGAATCCAAGATTGAATGTGAAGAATCCAAGATTGAAAGTGATGAATACCAATGTGATCATGTCTGGCATTGTCTTTCAAATGTGCTGACCTTAAAAACCATACAAAGACACGTTCACATGGTAAGTGGCAACAATTTGATGGACTAAGGCTGTGGATGCATCCTATTGGAGACACTTTGATGTATTTTATTTTTTTAGATGGTATTTCACAATCCTCTATTTTGAAAATGATGAATAAGACACCTAATGAAGATAAACTGATATTTGCAAGATAATTGCCTTTCAAAGACTATGCATACAGGTTGGTTTGCACAATGCATGTTAGTTAAGAATCACAGGAGGAAGAATGTTAAGAATTAGGAATAGATACATGTCCTATATTAGAATATGTTTATTTTACATACATTACCCCTACTTTGTGCTACAGAGGAATCACATTCTGACCAATCAGACAAAGGAATACATTTTATAGTTGATATAGAGGTATATTATTTGAAGGGACATGAAATATTACATTTATGTTCAGCATACAATATAAATCGATTTTTAAAATGTGATATGCATTATTTTGCCTAATTTAAAATGCTGATATTTAATTCTAATATTGATTAGACAATATAATGGTATTTCAAATTATGGATAGGTATAGATTTCATGTATGAACCTTTTTTTTTTTTTTAAATATCAAGACCAAAAAAAATACATGTTAGAGCATAGACACAAGATGATTTAACAATTATTTGATTTAATGAATATTTTAAGACATGTGTTCATGAACTAACTAATGTTTATAATATTTTTCTTTCTTTTTCAGAGTTTCATCTGTGATGAATTACACTTTTTTAATTTTTTTTATTTTCTATTTAATTTATTTTCTTGTCAATAAATAATTTTTCATACTATATCTATTTTTTTTATTTAAAATACATATTTTTAAAAAACATATCTCTATCATAGTAAGATAATAATAAATATATACATATAATCTGACAAGTAAACAAAATATTACTCCCATGACTGTTAGTTGTCTATTTGACAAGCACATGCCAGATATAATATTTTGCCTAATGTATTGAATTAAAACTATGAAAACAGCTTATTCAGATAATGTTAAAGTCAAGTATCTTAAAGAAATTAATTTGGAGTTAAATCCATCGATGCTTTTATTGTGTGATTTATAGATGTTAAAATTAGAAAATGTTTATGACGAGGATATGTAGTCTAAATTATACAAAACAACTTTGTTCTTTTCACTTTTAAGAAAGGAAAGTGGTTAACTTACATTAAAATGACAGTGTAGTTGAATGTTAGATTTTCATTATAATATCTTGTATCTTCCTTAGGTATCCAAAAACATTATTATAATAAATATAGGTTAAAAAAATAAGTTAATTTCATATTTACACCAAGCTAGTTATTTTATGCCATATTGATTACTTTTCTGTTCTAGTTGAGTCATTTGAAGGGTCATTTAACTATAGATAGCTCAAAATATAATTTCAAGCAATTATTCATCTTACCTCTTGGATAGATATCACATATATATATGTATTTTCATTCCCCTTTAGTTTCTTTCTACAATGTTAACCCCACATATTCCTAATGGTTTGGTCCTTAAAGGGACATTCCAAAAATATATAATTTAGTGAATCATAGACAATACAAATTTAATTTAAACAACATTTAAATGTACTATCATTATCTAATTATATTCAGTCTTTAGAAATCCTTTGTTAAAGAAATATCAATGCACATGGCTTAGACAATGACATAAGGCATCTATGTTTAACCAACAATCAGCAGCAAAAGAGCCTATCTAGCAATGCTTTTCAGTCAAGAATATCAATTTAAAAAAGCTAATGAGAGAATAAAACTAAATATGACGCTGTTTTAACATTGTATTATTCATCAAAATCAGTAAAGAACATATAGCTTAATGTCCCTTTAAGGTAAAGATGGCTAAATACAGCCATTAGAATATATTTCATTCACAGTGGGGCAAACAATCCAGAAGGTAATACAAATATGCTTTAGTCACATGTTATACTAAGCTTGATAAAGGGAGGGGCATAGGTTTATGATCAGCAAAGCATTACTGGGAAATATCTACTTAAAGGGACATGAAACCCAAATTTTTTTCTTTTGTGATTTAAAAAGAGTTTGCCATTTTAAACAACTTTCTAATTTACTTCTATTATCTCATTTGCTTAATTCTCTTGACATACTTTGCTGAAAAGCATATCTAGATAGGCTCAGTAGCTGCTGATTGGTTGCTGCACATAGATGCCTTGTGTGATTGGCTCCCCCATGTGCATTGCTATTTCTTCAATAAAGGATATCTAAAGAATGAAGCAAATTAGATAATAGAAGTAAATTGGAATGCTGTTTAAAATTGTATTCTCTACTTGAATCATGAAAGAAAATATTTGGGTTTAGTGTCCCTTTAATTGTGGCTGGCCAACAGTACATATTTACAATGTTTACACAGATTTATTTAGAGCAAGATTGCATATCAGCTCATGAAAGGGACGGAAAATTAAAAAGCATTTCTTTCTGGAATAAGAAATAAAATTTAATTTTAAACATTAACATTTAATTCTATCATCGATTTAAAATCATTATTTTGTGGTTATTTGCTTTCCAGCCATATATAGATATGCTCTCAGTAGATGAAGATTGGTGGATGCACAGAGATGCCTTGTGTGATTGGCTCAACCATGTGCATTGCAATTTCTTCTGTTAAGGATATCTAAATAAAAAGCAAAATTGAGTTACATTTTAAAGTCTAAACATTTATTCTCTCTCCGGATCATTTTAATAAAATATTTTGTTGCAATGTCTCTTTAAAAATAAAGACGCCTTTGCACAATAACATATGTGAGCAGTTCAGACAAATACAAGCTCGAGGTTTATTTACTAATAAGAAACAAACATGTATTTTAACATTTATAAACAGATTCTCCAAGTTACGGACATTAGAACCAGAAATTACGCATATCACGTGGGAAACATATCTTGCAACACGAGATTCACATCTTTAAACATTCTAGTCTAATGTCACGCAATAGCACACAATCGATGTGCATTATAAATACATTTAATAGAGCAATGTCAATACTTCACAATAAGTCACAAAATTGATTTAATGAACAATAAACATACAATGTTAAATTTGTATTACTAAAACGTATTTGTATTAAATAACCAGAACGATATTAAACATAGAAATGTCTACAACATTTAATAATGTAACAGTATTATATATTTTTAAAAATTGAAACATTAATATTTAATGGATCACGTATATTAAATCTGTGTCACACATATCCGCATAACAGTCCCATGAGTTACAAATAAGTCTACATGAAAAATGAAGTAACAGCACCACCAGGCGGTATGTGTAAGGAAGTTACTAAGATATGAAACATTAAGGAACGGCCAATCAGAGTTCATCCCACAAACACAACTTGAGTCAGGATGGTCTCACAGACATGATAACAATATTTCTATATTTTATCCAATCAGATGTACAGATACCATGTCCCATGGTGCATCTCATGTTTACTTCACCATATAAAAGTCCATTACCCGTTGCCATCTTTGTCAGTTCTCTAATGCCTGCTGGCAGATACAGTATATATATATATATATATATATATATATATTATATTATATTATTAGACAACCTAGCAGGCATGACGTCTCCCAGGTTCACCAGGCCGGAGAGTGCTGCACTGGTCAACGCCGTCCAGGAATTCTATCCGCAGCTGTTTGGGAACAAGAGGAGGTCGACAGATGCGAAAGTTAAGAAGGCCCTCTGGGCGTCTATCACCAATGAGGTTAAATTGGTGTTGGGCGTTCAGAGGAGCCAGGATCAGATCATGCGGAGGTTCGGAGATATGAGGTTGCGTCTGCACAAAAAAGTCAACCTCATAAGGGACTGGGTACAAGCCCGTAAGAGAGATGGGAAAAAAACTAAGCCCAAACGAAAACTCTACCTATTCCCTTATGAGGTGACTTTATGCAACCTCCTCAATCTCCGGGTCCCCAAAAGATTTCGATCCTCTCCATCCTTGGCCTCTTCTTTTTCCCTCCCAGCTGCTGGATCTGAAAGTCCTGACCTGGGGGCCAGTGCAGCTGCTTTTCCGTCCGGTGGCCTGGGAGAGGAGGACAGAAAATCTGAACAAGGTAAATATCTAACTTCATATAATATATTAATATTTGATTAGACTTTTAAGAAATGTGTATATAGTCATATATTCAACCTATATAGATCTCACAACATACGCTACATATGATGTTTAGATATCTGAATTTAGATTTGTCACACATGAAATAGGAGTGATGTTTCTGGCGCTCTCCAGAATATGCGTCACAGAGTGAAAATGGAATTGCGCATCCGTGAAATCCCTATCATCCGCCATTTCCTACATTGACTATCGAATCATAACCCAGTTATAAATATTATTTGTTATTGTTCAATATTAACAAATATACGATTTCAATCTCGTAATACACCCAATTGCAAATATATTTTAAGTCTTTATGAAATGATACTCATCACACTACTATATTCAAATTAATTCTGATTCACGGATGCGCAATTCCGCTTGGAATCATTGCGCAATGATCACGAAAAATAGAATTACGCACACACGTGAACATGTGTTTGCTGTAACTGGCATCGCTTTACACATGTTGGTCAAATGTATATGTTAATTAGTATATATGGGAAGAATACAGTATCCTTATTTACAATCTTTTACATTATAAAAGCTATACTAGCAAGATCAAAATAAACAATGAAATATAGATATCAATTGATGAGAATGCAAGAAGACAACAAATGAATTAAAGCTACAGTCAACAACATAAAAGATTGAAAATAAGAGTACAGGATATCTTTTTTATGACATTAATTGAGGAAACAATGAACTCATGTGAATAAAAATAGATTATTAGTTTGTCAATGTAAACATTTTTTAAAAATTGTTTGTCTCCATGGCCTGATTTGTATTAATGATATCCAATCCTCATTGAATATTTTACAGTTCTGGATGTTGGTGCTGGAACCTCAAGCCAGGGTTTGTCACAGTATGGTATGTCTCATTTTAATTTCCATTTGTCTTAGAAACATGGACATAACATTACATAATACATTCACATTGATCGATATTTATATGGATACTCTAATTCTCTTTTCTTGTTAGTTTAAATTAAGAATCACGAATGAAAGTTGGGATTACATTGTAATACAAATCTAAAATTAGGTCTATTTGAAGATATCCCTTCTATTCTTGATATCTTCATTTTACTGTAAGATTAGTTTCATGGCCAATTTATATTCTGCCCCTGTGTAGTGCTTGACATTTTTTGGATACATTTTGACAACAATAACACATTTTTGCATATGGCCGATTCAAAAAATATACATTACATACGTTTTTGGGTTCTTATCATTAAAGGGACATGAAAAGAAACATTTCACTTTTCGGATTTAGACATGTGATTTCAAAATAATTTTAAAATGTATTTGATTAGCTAAATTGCTTCAGTCTATTGTTAGCCTTATTCTAAAATCATATCTAGGTCGGCTCAGGATCAGCAATGCATTACTGGGAGTAACCGGCTGATTTTTTGATGCAGAAAATTGCCTATGTTCATTGGTTCAACTCATGTGTTCAGATAACAGTAGTACATAGTTGCTCCTTTAAAAAAAGATTATAACACAATGAAGCAAAATAGACAATAATAAGTCTATTGGAAATATTTTTTAAATCACAGGCTGGATTTTATTAAAAAATTAATACAATTGCACATTTTGAGCTTCATGTCCCTTTAAGAGAGGATAATTAAAGAATCTTGATGATATCCTTAAATTACATATTTGATTGTAATTGCATGCTCCATCCCATTCATTACATCAACATATGGACTCGACAATTCATTAACAGCGACATTGTCAAATCAAGATATTTAAATATTAAAGGGACACTGACCACAAATTATTTCTGTTGTCATTCAGATAGAGCATGCAATATTAATAAACTTTCTCATTTACTCCTATAATCATATTTTCATTATTCTATTGGTATCTTTATTTGAAAAGCAAGAATGTAAGTTTAGATGCAGGTCCATTTTTTGTGACCAACCTGGGTTGTTCTTGCTGATTGGTGGATACCTTCAACGACCAATATTTTATGAACAAAAAAAATTGCTAAGCTGCCTTTAAAAAAAAAAAAAAAGAAAAAAGAGAACACAGACAAATTTATAATAGGAGTAAATGTAAAATTAGAATAAAATTGAATGTTCTATTTGAATCAATGAATTAAAAAAATCCTTACATTGTTTTGATGAAACGATATTGATATCTAAATCACATATTCAGTCTTGGACTTACTTTATAGATATAAGCATACTCTAACAGCACCATGATATATATACATATTTGTACTAATAACTTCAGTTTTGCATTGTGATCAATATGTATTGTGTCCTAAAAAAGATTACTGTACATTGCACAAATGGATCGATGTGACACATGGCTTTGGTTCGATTTGTCACCAGTTGTTATTCCAAATGTTGTTTGTGTGTATTATTTTAAAAACATTGATCAATGGGTATATTTAGATATGCAATAGAATCATATGAGATTAATTGTCTGTCTAATATAGTAAGAAATTAAACATATGTTAAAGACATCTTTTTCTTTAGAATCACCTTGATTAACTCATGCATTTATTCTTCATATTAGTGCTCTATTCTTCACATTTCTAAGTATATTATTCTGAAAAATCGATACTGATATGATTTAGTGATGTCCAAACTGTTTTCACTAATATATATCTATATCATTAATAGATGTAGTTGTTGTGACGAGCCCAAAGGGATCCAGCACCGATGATTACCTGCCTTTGCAGGCTTCGGGTAAGTCCATTGACTCATTCATATGTCATTGAAGGTGTATTTGTAATCAATATTATGATCATGATTCTGATGAAGCATTACATTTGAATAAAACATATAATTTACTCCTCTGATTATATATCGATTTTATTTTAATATTGAAAGATTAAGATCTCAAAGCTTCTAAGTCTACACCTTTGTTCTTCAGAACATGGATAGCATATGTTTGTTTTTAGTATAAATTTAGACAACAATCATCAAGTGATACACACATGAGAACTCTTAAATGTTCCATGTACTCTGCTTTTGAGAATTTTGTAAAAATACAGACACTAAAATGAAATTATTACTCATTGAGAATAACAAATCTAATGTCATTTGTATGCTCCATCAAAATGATGTAAATCATAACTTTGGCTCAGTATATCTTTAATGCAACATTGATGTGTGTCCTTGAGCAACAGTAACATATGTTATAATATCTGATATTAACGTGTACACAACATGTTATGTTTTACAGAGATTGATGTAACATGTGGGATGGAGGAGGAAGAGGCTCCCTTGGAGTCTGATGGTATGTGAAATATATATAACATGTATCCAACATGTATTATTGTTTTAAAACATTCTCTGGAAGAAAATCAAAGTCTACAGCTTTGGCACTTTAAAAATTATTATTCCTTTTCTTTTAGAATACACTACTGCCCCCCTTTCTATATCATGCAGCATGAACATATGTTTGTGTTATTCTTTCATTTATGTTTGATTTGTCATTAATGACATCATGATGTCACATGCATATTCCATGCCAAACCACAATAATCATCTTCTTATTGTACAGACAGTCATTGCTATTCTTCTGAGTGCCTATATGCATACCATATCCTTATATCATCATTGTTTCTAAATTCCAAACCACTTCTAAGTATACATAAAACATAATCATGTTGAAATGCCTTGATTTGATTTCATGATGTATGAGATGTTAATATATTTTTATTATATATTTCAGATGGAACCTCCACTTCTGGGCATCAGTTTCCCGACCCTCCCCAGGCCCCTCCCCAGGTAGAAGCCCCTCCCCAGGTAGAAGCCCATCCCCAAGCCCCTCCCCAGGTCCCCAGGCCCCTCCCCAGGTAGAAGACCCTCCCCAGGTAGAAGACCCTCCCGGCCCTTCCCATTCCTCCTGTCCTGTCCCTCAAAGAAAACGCCTCTTTGCCCCCCTTCGCCGCTCTCCCCGTCTTTTGGCCCGTACAGCTCCCCCGCCTGCCCAGCCCCCAACTCACCAGGCCCCTGACTTCCCAGCTGTATGGGCTACCCCAGAGCGGCAGGCCAGCCCTCCCCCTTTACATCACAATCCCATCCCTCCCCCCTTCAATCCCCCCTGTCCCAACCTTCATTGTCCTGGGTGTCGGATTGTCCTTCCCAGGCACAGCTGTAAGTATCATTCTAAATCCACATTAAAACATATTTAATATCATATCACTCCATATACTAATCACCACTACTTGGATAGAAGAATAGAAAAATAATTTTTCATACCTTATCTCTTCTATAACCCACTGGGAGTGTAATTTCTTCTGCTTGCTGTGTTTACACAGCTTGGCCTCAAGGCCAAAAGGTTTAAGGATAGGTGTGGATACCACAGGCTAAATAAACTATTTAAATTGCCAATGTAAGGACAATGGAAATACTTTTAAACAATTTAATACACTCAAGCTGGAAAAGTGGATCATTGTGAACCAATTAAAGGGGAGAACATGTTTGAGTAAACTGTCCCTTTAATGGTTTATGCCTGAAGAACATATTTAATGTGTAAATAATCAATATCGAATATTTAATTTTAAGAATGATTTGTCTTTATTATTACAATGTATCTTTGCTCTATTTTTATTATGTTCTGTAATTATCATTAATATTTTTTAATTTCTTTAGTTTAGGTTGTGACTCAGCATGGCTGATGCTAGAGACTCTAGCACGTATAGAGCAGGCCGTGCTGAGGAACGCTCTGTTCCTGGGAAGGATGCATGACACCATGCTTGCCCAGCTACAGGTTCAGCGTTCGACTCTACAACGTATGATGGGTGTAGAGTCAATGCTTGAATCTGGAGCTGGACATGCACAGGACGATGAGGGTGATGCTGATGCCCAATAAGTGGGCATCTGGAGATGCTCCAAGGGCGCACATACAAATCTTCCGTCCACATGTTACTTTGTTTGGATTTATTGTTGCCATTTGGCCTTTTTTTGTTATTTGTTGTGCCTGTTGCACTCTTTAACCTTATCAAATGGCTCCAATGGGGCTGTGTTGGCCCTTGTCAACTCCCTCCAAGGACTGTGATGCACTCTTTTACCTTGTCAAATGGCTCCAATGGGGCTGTGTTGGCCCTTGTCAACTCCCTCCAAGGACTGTGATGCACTCTTTTACCTTGTCAAATGGCTCCAATGGGGCTGTGTTGGCCTTTGTTGGCCCTTGTCAACTCCCTCCAAGGACTGTGATGCACACTTTTACCTTGTCAAATGGCTCCAATGGGGCTGTGTTGGCCCTTGTCAACTCCCTCCAAGGACTGTGATGCACTCTTTTAACTTGCCAAATGGCTCCAATGGGGCTGTGTTGGCCCTTGTCAACTCCCTCCAAGGACTGTGATGCACTCTTTTACCTTGTCAAATGGCTCCAATGGGGCTGTGTTGGTCCTTGTCAACTCCCTCCAAGGACTGTGATGCACTCTTTTACCTTGTCAAATGGCTCCAATGGGGCTGTGTTGGCCTTTGTTGGCCCTTGTCAACTCCCTCCAAGGACTGTGATGCACTCTTTTACCTTGTCAAATGGCTCCAATGGGCCTGTGTTGGCCCTTGCCAACTCCCTCCAAGGACTGTGATGCACTCTTTTACCTTGTCAAATGGCTCCAATGGGGCTGTGTTGGCCCTTGTCAACTCCCTCCAAGGACTGTGATGCACTCTTTTAACTTGTCAAATGGCTCCAATGGGGCTGTGTTGGCCCTTGTCAACTCCCTCCAAGGACTGTGATGCACTCTTTTACCTTGTCAAATGGCTCCAATGGGGCTGTGTTGGCCTTTGTTGGCCCTTGTCAACTCCCTCCAAGGACTGTGATGCATTCTTTTAACTTGTCGAATGGCTCCAATGGGGCTGTGTTGGCCCTTGTCAACTCCGTCCAAGGACTGTGATGCACTCTTTTAACTTGTCAAATGGCTCGAATGGGGCTGTGTTGGCCTTTGTTGGCCCTTGTCTACTCCCTCCAAGGACTGTGATGCACTCTTTAGCCTTGTCAAATGGCTCCAATGGGGCTTTGTTGGCCCTTGTCAACTCCCTCCAAGGACTGTGATGCACTCTTTTAACTTGTCAAATGGCTCCAATGGGGCTATGTTGGCCTTTGTTGTCCCTTGTCAACTCCCTCCAAGGACTGTGATGTACTCTTTTTAACTTGTCAAATGGCTCCAATGGGGCTGTGTTGGCCTTTGTTGGCCCTTGTCAACTCCCTACAAGGACTGTGATGCACTCTTTTAACTTGTCAAATGGCTCCAATAGGGCTGTGTTGGCCTTTGTTGGCCCTTGTCAACTCCCTCCAAGGACTGTGATGCACTCTTTTACCTTGTCAGATGGCTCCAATGGTGCAGATTTTTCTATATATTTTTTTAAACGTTATCTTATTTCTTTATGTTTTATGACATAATAAAAATATACATGTCATTCCAGTATTATTTGTCCTCTTTATTCATGTCATTGATTGAAATCTATAGTTTATGTGGTTAATCCTTAAAGGGACATGAAACCAAATAATGGTCTTTCCTGATTCATAAATATAATACAATTGTAAATAAATGTAATATTTACATCTCCAATTTAATTTGATTCATTTTCTTGATATACTTTTCATAAAGATTTATCTTTGCAAGATTATGATTAGCATAGGACTGAATTTCTCTCTATATATTGCTGTTTGTATATATATATATATATATATATATATATATTTCACATCCATGTGTTCATTTGTAAACTATTCGTGAATTGATGCACCTTTAACAAATGATCCCAGGATTGATACAATGAGATAATCTCTGTAAATTATAAATTTGATGTAAATAGTATCCTCTCTGTGAATCCTGAAACTGAATTGTTTGTATTTCATGTCCCTTTAAGTGATGCTGACCACAATTCTTAAGGAATGGATATGCATTTCTAATGTGTTTTTGTCCTTTTTACATCAACATGAACATATATTATTTTTTTAAAAAGACTATTATTTGAATGTTGACAGCACATGTATTCCAATTTCACTTATATCTTATTGTAGTAGTGTAACAAAATCAATCACTGTGTGTAATGCACATATTTTAGATGATTAATATCTTTCTCTTATTTTTTTCTATTTAATTATCCTACGATATATGGCTATAGGTAGGCTGACCATATTTAAACTTGAATAAGTGACACGTTTGATCAATATATGTGTCATTATTGTTATTCAAAATAAATCTTAACATATCTGAAAACATCAATGACATATGTATTTCTCATGTGTACCTTTTAAATGGTAAAGATGGACACCATAGCTATAGGTAACATATAATATATAACACATCCCTATCTTCCTAATGCATCTCCTAGCATTATTTCTCATTTAAAGGGACATGAAACACAATAATCCAAAGATTTACATTTATTGTTAAAATGTATTTGAAATTGCAATGTCGTACATAATCGTGTAACATAAAATGTTGTTTTCATGTCTATTTAAACCCTGCTGCTTGCTAAATAGTTTAGTTAATAATCCTCTGCTTCTAATGAAATATATCCTTATTTTCAATAATGGATTCTATTTCATATATCACAGTATTACGTTATCTAGCGGGACATTCATAGCTAGCAATATAGCACATACTAGTTTATAAAATATAAATACATTTCTTATTGACATGCCAAGCTGTCAAATGAGTCCTTGTATTGGCTGACGTTTTTACGCGATCTCGGATACGCCATGTTGCTTAAGACGTCACCTGCCAAGCTGTCAAATGAGTCCTTGTATTGGCTGATGTTTTTACGCGATCAAGGATGCGCCATGTTGCTTAAGACGTCACCTGCCAAGCTGTCAAATTAGTCATTAGAAAACACACAGTAAAAAATCCTATTACAGCGCTCCAACAGTGTCTGCCGAAATTACACGCAAATCAAACAGCTTAGGGGGCAACTTGAGCAAAGAAGGAATACAAGTTAGGGAAAACAGTACCTTAATAGATCCGGTCATTGCAGTAATCCATAGCAAATGCAAAACTCCCGGTCTCGGTTGTTTCCAATCCTGAAATTCTCCTCCCCTTGTTTCTTTCGTCACATCCAGGTGTGACCAGTAGAACCAGCTTACCGATACTGCAGCCTCAGTCGGCGCTCCCCGCAAACCGCCAGCAGACCTCTGTAAGTCTGCAAAATTGCATACAGCCAAAAAAGGAAAAAGAGGCGAGTCGGGGCCACAGGTTAAGAGATTAAAACTTAGCTTTTATTGCCACACGTAGGTAAAATATATAATGTCAGTAAAAATCATGAAGAGCTAGGACAGCAGCGATCAACGATGCGCCATGTTAATTAAGATGTCACATGCCAAGGTGTAAAAACCGTCTGATTGGATTACGTAGTCCCGCAATATTTGAATTTGCACGTAACCCACGTTTGTGAATGAGAAGCCAAGTTTAAAACCATGTCGAGTATGGATTGTGTGAATAATGTACATTGTTGACCCATAGCTGATAAAGAACACAAAATTCTCGTTGAATAAACGAATGAAAGCAAAATGTTTTCCTGCATAAGATATTTTGAGGCAAGTGCAAATCCATGAATATAGTCCATCTTGTTTAATATGTTTGTCAACAATATGTTCCTTTTTATGAATAACTAGTCCTAAAGCCCGTTCACACGGGCCATTTTTTGCAGTACAGTGGTCCCACCCCTTGCGTTCTCTCCCTCCCATTCTCTTTTGCTTACTCTCTCTCCCCCCTCTCTTTTGCGCTCTCTCTCCCCCTCTCTTTTAAGCTCTTTCTCTCCCCCCTCTCTTTTGCGCTCTCTCTTTCCCCCTCTCTTTTGCACTCTCTCTCTCCCCCCTCTCTTTTGCGCTCTCTCTCTCCCTCTCTATCTCCCCGCTCTTTCTATCTCCCCTCTCTCTTTCTCTCTCTCCATCTCCCCTCTCTCTCTCTATCTCCCCTCTCTCTTTCTCTCCCTTCTCTCTCTCTCTCTCTCTCCATCTCCCTCCTCTCTCTCTCTCCCCCTCTCTTTCTCTCTCCCCCCCTCTCTCTCTCTCCCCCCTCTCTCTCTCTCTCTCTCCCTCTCCCCCTCTCTCTATCTCCCCTCTATCTCTCCCCTCTCTCTCCCCTCTCTCTCACTCCCCTCTCTCTCTCGCTCCCCTCTCTCTCTCTCCTCTCTCTCTCTCTCTCTCCCCTCTCTCTTTCTCTCTCCCCTCTCTCTTTCTCTCTATCTCCCCTCTCTCTCTATCTCCTCTCTCTCTCCCCTCTCTCTCTCTTACCTCTCTCAACCTCTCTCTCTCCCCTCTCTCTCTCTCTCTCTCTCTCTCTCCCCTCTCTCTCTCTCCCCCCCTCTCTCTCTCCCCTCTCTCTCTCCTCTCTCCCCTCTATCTCTCTCCCCTCTCTCCCCTCTCTCGCTCCCCCTCTCTCTCTCTCTCCCCTCTCTCAACCTCTCTCTCTCTCCCCTCTCTCTCTCTCTCTCTCTCCCCTCTTTCTATCTCCCCTCTCTCTCTCTCCCCTCTTTCTATCTCCCCTCTCTCTCTCTGCCCTCTCTCTCTCGCCCCTCTTTCTATCTCCCCTCTCTCCTCTCTCTCTTCCCCTCTATCTCTCTCTCCTCTCTCTCTCCTCTCTCTCTATCTCCCCCCTCTGTCTCTCTCTCCCCCCCTCTCTCTCCCATCTCTCTCTCTCCCATCTCTCTCTCTCACCTCTCTCCCATCTCTCTCTCTCCCCTCTCTCTCTCCCATCTCTCTCTCTCCCCTCTCTCTCTATCTCCCCCCTCTCTTTCTCTCTCCACTCTCTCTCCCTCTTTCTCTTCCCTCTCTCTCTCTCCATCCACATTTCCCCTCTTTCTCTCTCCCTTCTCTCTCTCTCCCCTCTCTCTCTGCCCCCTCTCTCTCTCTCCTCTCTCTCTCTCCCCTCTCTGTCTATCTCCCCCCTCTTTCTCTCTCACTCTCTCCCCTCTCTCTCTATCTTCCCCCTCTCTCTTTCTCTCTCCCCTCTTTCTCTCCCTTCTCTCTCTCTCCACATCTCCCCTCTCTCTCTCCCCCCTCTCCTCTCTCTTCTCTCTCTCCCCTCTCTCTCTATCTCCCCCCTCTCTCTTTCTCTCTCCCCTCTTTCTCTCCCTTCTCTCTCTCTCCACATCTCCCCCCTCTCTCTCTATCTCCCCCTCTCTCTCTCTCCTCTTTCTCTCTCCTCTCTCCACATCTCCCCTCTTTCTCTCTCCCCCCTCTCTCTCTCCCCTCTCTCTTTCTCCCCTTGATCTCTCTGTTCTCTCTCTCCCCTCTTTTGAGCTGTTTGAGCTCTCTCCACGGCCCCGCCCCCTTCACGCACCTTCACGCTAGACTCCGCCCCCTTCACGGGCCTTCACGCTAGGCTCCAACCCCCTTCACGGGCCTTCCCGCTAGGCCACGCCCTCTTCACGGCTGACCACGCCCCCACAACACTCGGTCACGCCCACTTCTGCTTGTGGCAGTCGGCAGATCAGGTAGGGATTTAAGGCCAGGTGTGTTTGTCCTCCTGCTGTCTCTACTGCGCATGACAGCTTCGGACAAACACACTTGGCCTTTTATAGTATAGGATGACTGTGTTGTGCTTAATTTTCAACATATCGAATTCCGAAAGATGTCGTGGTATTTTTTATTAAAGGGTAATTATACACTAATTTTTAAAACACATATATGTTTTTTCTATCTATTTATATAGTCCTTTTTTTATAATCAATGTCTAGTTTTGCTTATGTTTAAATAACATTGCAGTGATTTTCTGACTCCTCCCCAAGCCTCAAAGTTTGATGTGAGTACCATCAGCTACCTTCTCCAGCTTGCTCCTGTTTGTGTAAAGGGTCTTTTCATATGCAAATGAAGGGGTATTGTCTTATTTCCCACTTGGAATAGGCTTTCCAGCTAACTTTTCAACATAGCTAAACAGATTTTCTAAGTAAGTCTTTAAACCGTTTTCTCATGGATTTTGATATCAGCATGTGTCATCTTGTTATTTATAGTAATATCTATTACATGCAGTTCTCTGAAAATGATTGAATACTGTCCCTTTAATGTAAATGCTCAGTATTGTGTCATGTATGAGTTCCACATTGGTTAATCTCCAAATATATTAGTGTGAGCATGTATTTCTAAAGTAACTCATAAAAGGACCTGAAACCATATTCCTTCTAAATGAAATGTCTTTCTTAAATAATTCAAACACAATAATGTCTCTTTAAGAAAATAGACTTTATTTAACACGTCAATAGAAATCTTATTCCAATATTTTCTTGTTTGAACAAGTACATGTAGATATACCAACAATCACAAAGGATTAGTATATGTTAGCATATGTAATTTTTTAAAGGGACAGTCTTGAAAAACAATAATGATTTTAATGTAGAAAAATGCAATTTTTTAAAAATAATTATTTCAAACGTTTCTCACCAATTTATCATAGTTCTCTTGTTATTCTTAGTTGATAGCTAAACCGAGGAAGTTCATCTGCTCATTTCTTAGAGCTTGAAGAGTGCATCTAATCTGAATGCATTTTGACCACTAGAGGGCATTTTGATTGAATTTTCATATCGAAAACCTTGAGCTCATACAGTATAGTTACCCTGGATTGATCAGTGATTGGCTAAAATGTTGGTCTGTCAAAATAACATAAATAAGTGGTCATTTTTCAGAGGCATAGATACAAGGGTAATCACAGAAGTCAAACGTGTATTTCTATAAGTGTTTTTTTTGCAAACTTGATAATGCGTAATACAGTGTTTTCTTTGTAAACAACAATAATGTTCTGACTGTCCCTTTAAGCTGTGTTATTGTCATTCAAACAGTAATATGCCATCATGTATAATTGTAATGGTCATTTTGTTTGAGATTAGGGAAACAGTTTGGGCATCACATCACAGAAACCAATCAATGTAATCAACAAGGATAGGTATGTGATGATGTGGTGTCCACACACTTGTAACCCACACTCTGCAAACAATCTGCCTTCATGGACCTGGTCCCATAGAAACAGATTATATACAGAGTGTGGTCCACAAGTGTAAGAAGACCACATCATCACATACCTATCCATTACACATTAAATAAATAAAAATATATATCTCAAAAAATACTTACTTCCTCTTCCTTCCCCTCTTCCCACGAGACTGAGGCTCTGGGGGGGGGGGGAACTGCCCCCTCCGACGAGTTCTCATCGTAGATGTTTGGGGAAGAGGGGAAGGAGGAGTACTGGGATGACCTGGCTGAGAAGGAGATTGAGGAATACTAGGAGCAGATGGCCCAGGATCAGATGGCCCAGCAGCAGATGGCCCAGGTTCAGATGGCCCAGCAGCAGATGGCGCACCTGAAATATATTTTGGAGAATATGCAACATCTTGTTTTGTCCTTGTATAATCTCTCTTTGGCCTTGTATTATCGCTCTTTGGCCTTGTATTTTCTCTCTTTGGCCTTGTATAAGCTCTGTTTGGCCTTGTCGAGTGGCATGAATGTCTTCTGTCATCTGGATTCTGCTTTGAATATTTTCCCTCCGGGAGGCACGCATCTGTTCTTGAAAATCAAGCAATACCTGCACCTCTGCTATCTCCTCCTGAGGTACTGCTGGTGCACGGCGCGATCTGCTGGTGCACGGCGGGCTGCTGGTGCAGGAGGGGCTGCTGGTGCAAGAGGGGCTGCTGGTGCAGGGATCTCTTCTGCAGTGGGGGCTTCTTCTTCTGAGTATAGAGGGATGTCTTCCATGTCTCCCAGAGGTGGCGAGTCATCTCTACCACTCTCATACCTGGGTGAAGGAGGAGCCTGTAGTTGCTGTGCTGCCTCCTCCCCAGACTCTGTATATTGTAAAAAGAAAGAAATGGATATATTAGCATAGTTCCAAATTAAGATGTAAATGCTTTTGCTTACAATAGAATTACAAATGCAGCCTCATTAATCCACTTTAAAATATAACAATCAATACGATTTCTGAATTTTCCAAACCATGTTTCTGATTAGTGATGTCGCGAACAGTTCGCCGGACAACAGTTCCCGGCGATCTTAGCTTGTTCACGTTTGCCGCGGCAGGCGAACATATGCGATGTTCGATCCGCCCCCTATTCGTCATCATTGAGTAAACATTGACCCTGTATCTCACAGTCTGCAGACACATTTCAGCCAATCAGCAGCAGACACTCCCTCCCAGACCTTCCCAGCTCCTGGGCAGCAGCCATTTTAGATTCATTCTGATCCTGCATTCTTAGTGAGAGGAGGGATAGTGCTGCTGCTGGTGATTTTATAGGGAAATTGTAGCTAGGCTAGTGTATTCAGTGTCCACTACAGTCCTGAAGGACTCATCTGATCTCTGCTGTAAGGACAACACCCCAAAAAGCCCTTTTTAGGGCTAGAACTTCAGCCCAAAAAGCCCTTTTTAGGGCTAGAACTTCAGTCATTTTTTTTTTTTTTGTAATCTAATTGCATTTGCCTGCCTGTCAGCCTGTGTGTGAGGCTCACAGCATATAATGTGCCTACTTGCTCACTGCCACCACTCATATCTGGTGTAACATTAGTGTAAATTAAAAAAAAAAGTGTAATCTAATTTCATTTTCCAGCAGGCCTGTGTGTCAGGCCCACAGCATATACTGTGCCTAATTGCTCTGTGTCACCACTCATATCTGGTGTAACATTAGTGTAAACATTTTTAACATTTTTAAAAAAAACTTTTACATCAGTCTGCTAGTGTAATCTAATTTCAGTTGCCAGGCCAGCCTGCCACTGCCAGCCTCCGTGCCACCACTCATATCTGTTGTAACATTAGTGTAAATTTTTTTTAAAAAAAAACTTTTACATCAGTCTGCTAGTGTTATTTAATTTTAGTTGCCAGGCCAGCCTGCCACTAGTGCCAGCCTGTGTGTCAGGCTCACAGCATATACTGTGCTACTTCCATCCTCAGTGCCACCACTCATATCTGTTGTAACATTAGTGTAAACATTTTTTTTTAAAACTTTTACATCAGTCTGCTAGTGTTATTTAATTGCAGTTGCCTGCCTGCCAGCGTGTGTGCCAGGCCCACTTTCCAACTAGTGCCACCAATCATATTTGTTATAACAGTAGTGTAAATATTTTTTTAAAAAAACTTTTTTGACTGTAAAACATCTGTCTGCTAGTGCAATCGAATTGCAGTTGCCTGCCTGCCAGCGTGTGTGCCAGGCCCACTTGCCAACTAGTGCCACCAATCATATTTGTTATAACAGTATTGTAAATATTTTAAAAAAAAACTTTTTTGACTGTGAAACATCAGTCAGCTAGTGTAATCTAATTGCAGTTGCCTGCCTGCCAGAGTGTGTGCCAGGCTCACTTGACAACTATTTAGAGAAGAAAAAGTGGCAACAGCACTACACTAAGGATTGGGGAGTGCTTATATACTGGAAATATATATATATATATATATATATATATATATATGAGTCTTTCCAAAAGCTGGAGTGCTTATGCATCAACGGAAACTGAATAGTTGATTCAACTCAGAGGTTGAAGAAAAAAGAATGCATTTAGATAGCACTTAACTCTCCCTATATATCAATGTATTGCATCATAGTCTGAAGGAGTGTTAAGGTGATGTGTTTAAAATATAACCTTTATTGGTTTAATTAAAATAAAGAACACACACTACAACACACAGTTAAAATTACAAAAGAATTGTACCCTAAGAACAATATGTGTAATTATCCACTCAATGAATATCTTGAATTGTGGGACAAAACTCACAGCCTCAATAATGGGTAGGCACTGAAATAAGTGCAGATGATTGTTATACTCTCGTATATTGGTCTGTAGAATCAATATAGAAATCTTCCCCAAATATACAGGGAAGATAGTTTGCTCACCAAATCACCAAGTGTATTGGAGATAGTGACTTGCTAGAGTGTTAGAATAACCAATAATGAGGATATCAATTATGGGTGTATTTGTATATACACATCAAAATGATAAACTAGAACTGGCATCAGATAGTATAAGGATATATAGATTCAACTGTATGACTCTGGAATTCTAGAACGGTCACTTGTCAGTGGCTCATTTAAAAAGATTTATTGAGTAATGTATCAAATATCATTCAGGTATTGGATGGATAAGATATCTTGATGCTGTGTATTGAGTTTTTCAATAGTTAGTTGGCAATAGTATCTAGTTAAATATACATATAAAGATCACATCTCATTGTTTTCAGATTGGATATTATCTTGCTTGGTGTGACTGGATATCACATACAAGTAAAGTTAGAGATTCACCTGCCACTGTGTGGCCTTGGTGTTATAATTTAGATGTAAATCTTATTGGTGTGGAAGCACCAAATTATCAAAATTATTGAATAATTTAGTGTGAGGTATATTTGTGTGAATCACTAAAGATTAACACTTTGGAGAAATGTTTTAACTCATACTTTAACCTCATACTTTAACCTAAAAATAACAATTACAATACTAGGTGTCTTCTACTATTGACACTTAGCATGAATGAGCGTTGAATTGGCAATGGTCCATATTATATGAACGCTGAAAGGTTGCTAATGCAGTGTGTGATTTAAAGTGATATTAGCCACTGGCTGCGCAATTTGTTATACCAGCACTCAAGATAGCAATTTATAATAGCCATTATTTTCATATGGGCTTAATGTTAGCCCTTTTAGGCTAATACAATTATTTTTGCTAAATCTATTGCTTAATAAAATCTATATCTACTTGGGCAATGAGTGGGAAAGAAAGGCAATGCAACGTCTGCCAAAGTTAACACCAAGCACACAAAACACCTCTTTTGCTTAACATGCAATTTCCAACTAAGGATATCCTATAAATTAGGAAGTTGGTAGTCTAATCTTAATAGCAACAATACAGCTAACTCACCATTACTTAATTCATCCAGGTGATTATACCAATATTAACCCTATCTGATGCAAAGTAATATATACCGGCATGATATATAGTGTGTAATACATTATTTTACCGAAATTATTCATTACAGTATAACTTCTAAAATAGTTTGACATAGGCAGTGAGCCTATTACTATATAGTATCAATTAGTCCAATTACTATTTTTAGTACAATTCGCTCTCCTAAGGTTAACTAATAGTTTTTTGCTACCCTAGTAAGTTCTTACTTAACCCTTTATGCAAGGTTAAGTGATATTACTTTCACTACCCAGAATTCTTATTAGGGTGAACTGTGTAAATTCACTATTGCAGTAATTTTTCTAATCATCAAGGGAATTTTCCTATAAGTTTTTTTTTCATAATTATAATAGGCCAGATGTGCTTTACAACTACAAAGCTGTTAATTTTATAATTATGCTAACTATGGCCAATACAACATATTTACTAAACTAGGTGATTTCCTTTTCTAAATATTACTGCCTCATTACATCATTTTACCTATGTGTTTAACACAGATACTTTCATTACCAACTTCCCTGTGACCAATTATGTTATTCTTGTTGCAATAAGAGTGCACGACAGTCAATTTTGGCAGTGATTATTCCACTCGGCAAATTATACTATGTTGACCCTAGTTTATATTGCCTATATTTGTGCAATTTAAGCCAGTGTCCTTTATTCTGCCATTAGACATCTTTATACTAAGAGGTTCTAGTTTATAATATCCAGTCTTTGTACTGGGATCTCCAGACCAGCATTTTAGTTTTAATTAACCCAATTTTAAATATTTCTAATAAAGATTTACGTTTTAATTTGTGTGATTCCGTTTCTACTCTATACTATTGGGGGTCTTTTTGAGTGCTTATTAAGTATCTTTTTGCGGTTAGTTTCTCTAACTAACCAACCTGTAATGTAACTTGTTGATACATAGCACCTAACCACATACTATTGGATGATACTAGGGCCAATGACCTTATTATTGAACGGTTAAAATCCTATATATTACTTATGAGTGGTGCCATCAATTCAATTTGAATCAATCTAATTGAAGTTGCCTGCCTGCCAGCGTGTGTGCCAGGCCCACTTGCCAAGTTAGTGGCACCACTCATATTTGTTGTAACAGTAGTGTAAATATTTAAAAAAAAAATGTTTGGACTGTGAAACATCAGTCTGCAAGTGCAATCGAATTGCAGTTGCCTGCCTGCCTGCCTGCCAGCGTGTGTGCCAGGCCCACTTGCCAACTAGTGCCACCAATCATATTTGTTATAACAGTATTGTAAATATTTAAAAAAAAAAACTTTTTTGAGTGTGAAACATCAGTCAGCTAGTGTAATCTAATTGCAGTTGCCTGCCTGCCTGCCAGCGTGTGTTTCAGGCTCACTTGCCAACTAGTGCCACCAATCATATTTGTTATAACAGTAGTGTAAATATTTAAAAAAAAACTTTTTTGACTGTGAAACATCAGTCTGCTAGTGTAATCTAATTGCAGTTGCCTGCCTCCCAGCGTGTGTGCCAGGCCCACTTGCCAACTAGTGCCACCAATCATATTTGTTATAACAGTAGTGTAAATATTTTAAAAAAACTTTTTGCACTGTGAAACATCAGTCTGCTAGTGTAATCTTATTGCATTTGCCTGCCTGCCAGCGTGTGTGCCAGGCCCACTTGCCAAGTTAGTGGCACCACTCATATTTGTTGTAACAATAGTTTAAATATTTAAAAAATAAACATTTTTGACTGTGAAACATCAGTCTGCTTTTTTGTGTCAGGCTCACAGCGTATACTGTGCCCACTTGCCCAGTGCCACCACTCACACTACTATTAAACAAGATATAAGTGTACATTTAAAAAAAATAAACTTTTTGGATTGTGAAACATCAGTCTGCTTTTTTGTGTCAGGCTCACAGCGTATACTGTGCCCACTTGCCTAGTGGCACCACTCATATTTTGTTTAATAGTAGTGTAAGTCTACATTTAAAAAAAAAAATGACAGGCAGAGGCAGGCCACCCCGCAGGTGCCATCGTGGTCGTGGTGCTGTGATTCCCTTTGACCCTACAATAATGCCCAGTGTTCAGAGGCCACGTGCCATGAACGCGAAAAGTTCTGAGGAGGACCTAGTTGAATGGCTAACACAGGACACCCAATCTTCTACAGCTTCCGCTCCTAACCTTGACGCACCATCCACCTCCAGCTTAGCTTCGGGCACCTCTCAAGTGACCAGTGCCACTCGCCCGCCTGCCGCCACCACCAACACTAGCACCACAGCCGCTTCACTTAATCTGTCAGAGGAGTTGGTTGCACATCACTCATTTCTTCCAACTGATGTGTCAATATCATTGACAGAGGATGTAGATAACAGTGATATGTCTCAGTCAGGCAGCATTACAGACATGGACGTACGGTGTGATGATGATGGTGATGTTGTGCCCACTGCTGCTTCCTTTGTTGATTTGTCAGATACAAGTGAAGCGGTTGATGATGATGCGTCCGTGGATGTTACGTGGGTGCCCGCTTGAAGAGAAGAAGAAGAAGGGGAAAGTTCAGATGGGGAGACAGAGAGGAGGAGGAGGAGACGAGTTGGAAGCAGGGGGAGGTCGTCGCAAGGAGCTAGTGGCACAGTCAGACAGCATGCATTGGCACCCGGGGTCAGCCAGACAGCACGCCAATCAACGCATGCTGTTGCCACCACCAGAATGCCGTCATCGCAGAGCTCAGCAGTGTGGCATTTTTTTTTGTGTGTCTGCCTCTGACAACAGCGATGCCATTTGCAACCTGTGCCAAAAGAAACTGAGTCGTGGGAAGTCCAACACCCACCTAGGTACAACTGCTTTGCGAAGGCACATGGTCTCACATCACAAACGCCGATGGGATGAACACATGAGTAGAAGCAGCACACAAACTCAAAGCTGCCATCCTCCTCCTGGTCCAGCATCTTCAGCCACGTCAACCACTGCTGTACTCCTTGCCCCCTCTCAACCATCCGCCACTCAGTCTCTCTTACGTAGCAGTTCCTGGTCATCTGCCCACAGTCAGGTGTCTGTCAAGGACATGTTTGAGTGTAAGAAGCCAATTTCCCAAAGTCACCCCCTTGCCCGGCGTCTGACAGCTGGCTTGTCTGAACTCTTAGCCCGCCAGCTTTTACCATACAAGCTGGTGGAGTCTGAGGCGTTCAAAAAATTTGTATATATTGGGACACCGCAGTGGAAGGTACCCGGCCAAAATTTCTTTGCACAAAAGGCAATCCCCAACCTGTACTCGATTGTGCAAAAGGAAGTAATGGCATGTCTGGCACACAGCGTTGGGGCAAGGGTCCATCTGACCACTGATAGCTGGTCTGCAAAGCATGGTCAGGGCAGGTATATCACCTACACTGCGCATTGGGTAAACCTGCTGACGGCTGACAAGCATGGAATGCATGGCTCTGCAGAGGAGTTGGTGACACCGCCACGACTTGCAGGCAGGCCTGCTGCTACCTCCTCTACTCCTCCTACTCCATCCTCTTCCATAACCTCTTCTTTGGCTGAGTCCTCTTCTGCTGCTGCGTCTTGCTCCACATCAACGGCACCCCCCCAGCTCCCCAGGTACTATTCAACATCCCGGATACGGCAGTGTCACGCCGTCTTGGGGTTGACTTGCCTGAAAGCAGAGAGTCACACCGCACCAGCACTCCTGTCCGCCCTGAACGCACAGGTGGATCAGTGGCTGACTCCGCACCAACTGGAGATTGGCAAAGTTGTTTCTGACAATGGAAGTAATTTGGTGGCGGCAATGAAATTGGGCAAGTTGACACATGTGCCGTGCATGGCACATGTGTGTAATCTGATTGTACAACGCTTTGCATAAGTACCCAGGCTTACAGGATGTCCTGAAGCAGGCCAGGAAGGTGTGTGGCCATTTCAGGCGTTCCTACATGGCCATGGCGCACTTGTCAGATATCCAGCGGCGAAACAACCTGCCAGTGAGGCGCTTGATTTGCGACAGCCTGACACGTTGGAATTCAACACTCCTAATGTTTGACCGCCTGCTCCAACAAGAAAAAGCTGTTAACTAGTATTTGTATGACCGGGGTGCTAGGACAGCCTCTGGGGAGCTGGGGATTTTTTTGCCACATTACTGGACGCTCATGCGCAATGCCTGTAGGCTCATGCGTCCTTTTGAGGAGGTGACAAACCTAGTCAGTTGCACTGAAGGCACCATCAGCGACATCATACCATTTGTTTTCTTCCTGGAGCGTGCCCTGCGAAGAGTGCTGGATCAGGCTGTAGATGAGCGTGAAGAGGAAGAGTTGTGGTCTCCATCACCACCAGAAACAGCCTTATCAGCATCGCTTGCTGGACCAGCGGCAACGCAGGAAGAGGATTGTGAGGAAGAGGAGTCAGAGGAGGAATGTGGCTTTGAGGAGGAGGAGGAAGACCAAGCACAACAGGCATCCCAGGGTGCTCGTTGTTGTCACCTATCTGGTACCCGTGGTGTTGTACGTGGCTGGGGGGAAGAAGATACCTTCAGTGAGATCAGTGAGGATGAGGAACGGGACATGAGTAGCTCGGCATCCAACCTTGTGCAAATGGGGTCTTTCATGCTGTCGTGCCTGTTGAGGGACACTCGTATAAAAAAGCTGAAGGAGAACGAACTGTACTGGGTGTCCACGCTACTAGACCCCCGGTATAAGCATAAAGTGACTGAAATGTTACCGAATTCCCGCAAGTCGGAAAGGATGGAGCAGTTAAAAAATAAATTAAAAAGTATGCTTTACACAGCGTATAAGGGTGATGTCACAGCACAACGGGAAGGACAGGACGCTTTCCAGACGTGTTGTTGATGGAGGACATGCGGACCTTTTTAACTCCTATGCATCGCCACAGCCCTTCGGGATCCAGCCTCAGAGAACGACTCAACCGACAGGTAGCAGACTACCTCGCATTAACTGTGGATCTCGACACTCTGAGGAGCGATGGACCCCTTGACTACTGGGTGTGCAGGCTTGACCTGTGGCCTGCACTATTCCAATTTGCAATTGAACTTCTGGCCTGCCCCGCTTCAAGTGTCCTGTCAGAAAGGACCTTCAGTGCAGCAGGAGGTATTGTCACTGAGAAGAGAAGTCGCCTAGGTCAAAAAAGTCTTGATTATCTCACCTTTATTAAAATGAATGAGGGATGGATACCGAAGGGACTGACATTGGGCGATACATTAGAGTAAAAAAGGCCTGATGAGATGAGCTGCTTTGGGCTAAAAATGGTACACACGCTGCTGTATTTTATCTTCGAATGCCGGATGACTTGCGTGACTTATCTGCCAACAACTAGGGTTCAAGCCACAATGTTTTAGGGCACTTTCTAACTGTCAAACAAACATAAATTTTTCTGGCCACTGCTACAGCAGCGGCTGCAACAATACCTAATTTTTCAGGCATGTGTACATGCCTAATTTTTCTGGCCTCTGGTGCTGCACTGTGGCTTCAAAATCCAAACCAAAAAAAAAGGCACATAACAGGGATTAAACTGCTAAGAATAGTACTACTTAACACACCACTCATATCTGGTGGCACAGTAGATTGCACGTGCAGTGCCCCAAATTTGTGCATGTTGAGGGTCGGGGACCCTCGTATAAAAAGGCTGAAGGAGAACGACCTGTACTGGTTGTCCAAGCATCTTTTTCCATCTCCCGGTTCCTAAAAAATATCTCCGGGTTCCTAACATCGATGCCGTACCTGTACTCGATTGTGCAAAAGGAAGTCATGGCATATGGGGTCTTTCATGCTGTCGTGCATGTTGAGGGTCGGGGACCATCGTATAAAAAGGCTGAAGGAGAACGACCTGTACTGGGTGTCCAAGCATCTTTTTCCATCTCCCGGTTCCTAAAAAATATCTCCGGCTTCCTAAAATCAATGCCATACCTGTACTCGATTGTGCAAAAGGAAGTCCTGGCATCTGGGGTCTTTCATGCTGTCGTGCATGTTGAGGGTCGGGGACCCTTGTATAAAAAGGCTGATGGAGAACAACCTGTACTGGGTGTCCAAGCATCTTTTTCCATCTCCCGGTTCCTAAAAAATATCTCCGGGTTTATAACATCGATGCCATACCTGTACTCGATTGCAAAAGGAAGTTATGGCATATGGGGTCTTTCATGCTGTCGTGCATGTTGAGGGTCGGGGACCCTCGTATAAAAAGGCTGAAGGAGAACGACCTGTACTGGGTGTCCAAGCATCTTTTTCCATCTCCCGGTTCCTAAAAAATATCTCCGGGTTTATAACATCGATGCCATACCTGTACTCGATTGTGCAAAAGGAAGTCATGGCATATGGTGTCTTTCATGCTGTTGTGCATGTTGAGGGTCGGGGACCCTCGTATAAAAAGGCTGAAGGAGAACGACCTGTACTGGGTGTCCAAGCATCTTTTTCCATCTCCCGGTTCCTAAAAAATATCTCCGGGTTCCTAAAATCAATGCCATACCTGTACTCGATTGTGCAAAAGGAAGTCATGGCATATGGGGTCTTTCATGCTGTCATGCCTGTTGAAGGTCGGGGACCCTCTTATAAAAAGGCTGAAGGAGAACGACCTGTAATGGGTGTCCAAGCATCTTTTTTCATCTCCCAGTTCCTAAAAATTATCTCCGGGTTCCTAACATCGATGCCATACCTGTACTCGATTGTGCAAAAGGAAGTCATGGCATATGGGGTCTTTCATGCTGTCGTGCATGGTGAGGGTCGGGGACCCTCGTATAAAAAGGCTGAAGGAGAACGACCTGTACTGGGTGTCCAAGCATCTTTTTCCATCTCCCGGTTCCTAAAATCCATACCATATACATGTCCCCTGATAGGGGACACCGCAGTGGAAGGTACCCGGCCACAATTTCTTTGCACAAAAGGCAATCCCGGACCCCAACCTGTACTCGATTGTGCAAAAGGAAGTAACCTTACCATGGGTCCCAGACCGCACGTCTTTGTAATTCTCTGTCTGGGAAATTGTATATCTATCAAATCTATCTATTTATCTATCAAATCTATCTAACTATCAATCGTATCTATCAAATGTATATTGCATCTATTGATCTATGTAATTCGTATCTATCAAATGTATATTGCATCTATTGATCTATGTAATTTGTATCTATCAAATGTATATTGCATCTATTGATCTATGTAATTTGTATCTATCAAATGTATATTGCATCTTTTGATCTATGTAATTCGTATCTATCAAATGTATATTGCATCTATTGATCTATGTAATTCGTATCTATCAAATGTATATTGCATCTATTGATCTATGTAATTCGTATCTATCAAATCTATATTGCATCTATTGATCTATGTAATTCGTATCTATCAAATCTATATTGCATCTATTGATCTATGTAATTCGTATCTATCAAATGTACATTGCATCTATTGATCTATGTAATTCGTATCTATCAAATCTATATTGCATCTATTGATCTATGTAATTCGTATCTATCAAATGTATATTGCATCTTTTGATCTATGTAATTCGTATCTATCAAATGTATATTGCATCTATTGATCGATGTAATTCGTATCAATCAAATGTATATTGCATCTTTTGATCTATGTAATTCGTATCTATCAAATGTATATTGCATCTATTGATCTATGTAATTCGTATCTATCAAATGTATATTGCATCTTTTGATCTATGTAATTCGTATCTATCAAATGTATATTGCATCTATTGATCTATGTAATTCGTATCTATCAAATGTATATTGCATTTTTTGATCTATGTAATTCGTATCTATCAAATGTATATTGCATCTATTGATCTATGTAATTCGTATCTATCAAATGTATATTGCATCTATTGATCGATGTAATTCGTATCTATCAAATGTATATGGCATCTATTGAGCTATGTAATTTGTATCTATCAAATGTATATTGCATCTATTGATCTATGTAATTCGTATCTATCAAATGTATATTGCATCTTTTGATTTATGTAATTCGTATCTATCAAATGTATATTGCATCTATTGATCGATGTAATTCGTATCTATCAAATGTATATTGCATCTTTTGATCTATGTAATTCGTATCTATCAAATGTATATTGCATCTATTGATCTATGTAATTCGTATCTATCATATGTATATTGTATCTATTGATCTATGTAATTCGTGTCTATCAAATGTATATTGCATCTATTGATCTATGTAATTTGTATCTATCCAATGTATATTGCATCTATTGATCTATGTAATCTATGTATCTATCTATCAAATCTATCCATCTCGTGGCCGGACTGTTTTGTGACAGCCACTTGTGTTTCGGCCAAATTTGAAGTAGGAGGACCGACCAAGCATCTTTTTCCATCTCCCGGTTCCTAAAATCCATGCCATATACACCTCCCCCGTTAGGGGGAGTAACAGGTATTAAACTGCTAAGAATAGTACTACTTAACACACCACTCATATCTGGTGGCACAATAGATTGCACGCGCAGTGCCCCAAATTTGAAGCAGGAGGACCGACCAAGCATCTTTTTCCATCTCCCGGTTCCGAAAATCCATGCCATATACACGTCCCCTGGAGGTGCAACTGCCTCTGGGAACCTTACCATGGGTCTCAGCCCGCATGTCTTATTGTAATTCTCTGTCAGGGAAATTATATATCTATCAAATCTATCTATTTATCTATCGAATCTATCTAACTATCAATCTTATCTATCAAATATATATTGCATCTATTGATCTATGTAATTCGTATCTATCAAATGTATATTGCATCTATTGATCTATGTAATTCAAAATCAGAAAATATCAAAGCGCCAGCTGACCGGCAGGGTTCAAAATGTGAAACCAATTCCTTCACAATTAAGTTAAAACAAAGTAGTTTATTCAAAATAGTATTAAAATATTAATACATTAAAACATAGCTTCTGGGCAACTTTTAGACAATCTTAAAAAAGTTTAAAACAGTTGGTGTTTCTAAGGCAGATGATGAACAAATTCGGTATTCATATAGTGGATTATCTTACATGGATCCACATGTTACATTTAACAATAAAAGATGCCTTCGAAATGAACAATAAAACAAATGGTTCTATAGCAGTGTTACCTGTTGTAATTATGGATAACTTAAGTATGGTGGCTTAGAAACATCCAGAAATAGAATAAACGATCCTATAACAGTGCTACCTACTATAGTTATCAGACCGGTTTTCAGATTATACAATGAAGCATACGATTCTGTGACAATGTTACCTGCTAGAATTTTTACACAGTTTAAAACAGACCGGTTATTGATATCTCTAATACGGTTATGTTCAAAGTTGCTTTTACACACAGATATAACCAGAGCAGTTTTGTCCCTCTGGAGATATATTTTAAACAAGTTGAAAGTGGGCTGTGGCCCCAACCCGTACTGGTTCCTTTTATGCTTTAAGCTGAAAAAATAGAACCGATCTACTGTACCTCACAAGGATCAGTGACCGTTCTCCGCTAGCGTAATGAGAAGAGGATGTGTGCTAAATACACGCTAATTGTGTGACAGGTAGGTTCGTGAAAAAGTCAGAATAAACAATTCAAAATAGAAAATTCGATTGGTGCTAATTACCAGGTCCCAGATGCAAAAAAGCAAAAAAATATAAATAATTCAAAAATTGGTGATACTAGTAAACATTGTAAAACGATATTTTAAACCAAAATTTCAAAATTAGGCAGTGAAAAAAGGTGCATAAAAAATCAAAACTTAAAAACACGGATGTCTCCCAAATAATTAAGTGTACTTCAGTGGATTCCTCAAATATCACTAGTGACCAGCATGATTACAGCCGACAAAATAATAACAACAAATACAGAATGAAAATAAGATAATTTCGTTAATAGTCAATGTTAAAGTGTTCCAGGTTAAGATAATTCCTCTTTCTGTGGTTTAACAGTCTATGTGAGGTATTTATTGCCTGTAGCGGGGATTGGGCTTCAGCGTCAATAGACAATTTGCAGCTCCAGCGTCACCCAGGTCTATATTCCTTCTGCCGAAAGAAATAATAATAGTGCAGATGGTTTTTCAAACAGATAAATAAATTGAAATGCTACTCACCAGTCGACGCGTTTCGGTCAAACATAGACCTTTTTCAAGACTGGTTTAATGTAAATTTCAGGGTCTTTAAATACCCCTTACTCAGATTGCCCGTATCATGATCTTGGAATGGATTTCTTAGTAGTTTCGGTTCATTGGGCTTATAGTACTTATCACATTTGTACAATCATATCTGCTTGATAGTATGTCTGATTTTACCATACATTGTCTTATATATTAATACTATGTAAACTTGAATGGTTCCTTTACTTTTAATGTGTTAACTCCGATATTCTCCTAATCTCATTGGTTCACGCATTAGTCCTTTCTGATTGGTTCAAACAATGGAGGTGTGCACGATGTGTCGAACCTTATTGGCTCGTAATTTAGTGTTTGTTAAGGAAAATATTTAAAGTTACAGCCCACTTTCTTTGCTATTATTGGCTGTTTTACTAAAATGATGTGTTTACTCCTAAAGTGCTATATGCTTGTATCTCCCAATCGGATTCATACTATAGAGGAAAGAGACATATAATTTACGGCTATCCGATTAGCCTGATTTTGTGTTACTTCAATTGGTCACGCTTCGGATACATTGCTACAGTTATTATGTGGTGTTTCAATGCTATATTCTTATCCTCCAATCTACTGTGTGCTATAAAAAGGAGAACATATAATTCATGGCTAACCAATTAGCCTAATGAACTGTGATAGTCCTATTGATGGCATCCATAATCTAGTGTTGTATGTTATTCCCTTCCTGCAGATTGTGTGCAATAAAGGAAAGTGAGATGAGCTGCTTTGGGCTAAAAATGGTACACACGCTGCTGTATTTTATCTTCGAATGCCGAATGACTTGCGTGACTTATCTGCCAACAACTAGGGTTCAAGCCACAATGTTTTAGGGCACTTTCTAACTGTCAAACAAACATCAATTTTTCTGGCCACTGCTACAGCAGCGGCTGCAACAATACCTAATTTTTCAGGCATGTGTACATGCCTAATTTTTCTGGCCTCTGGTGCTGCACTGTGGCTTCAAAACCCAAACCAAAAAAAAGGCACATAACAGGGATTAAACTGCTAAGAATAGTACTACTTAACACACCACTCATATCTGGTGGCACAGTAGATTGCACGCGCAGTGCCCCAAATTTGTGCATGTTGAGGGTCGGGGACCCTCGTATAAAAAGGCTGAAGGAGAACGACCTGTACTGGTTGTCCAAGCATCTTTTTCCATCTCCCGGTTCCTAAAAAATATCTCCGGGTTCCTAACATCGATGCCGTACCTGTACTCGATTGTGCAAAAGGAAGTCATGGCATATGGGGTCTTTCATGCTGTCGTGCATGTTGAGGGTCGGGGACCCTCGTATAAAAAGGCTGAAGGAGAACGACCTGTACTGGGTGTCCAAGCATCTTTTTCCATCTCCCGGTTCCTAAAAAATATCTCCGGCTTCCTAAAATCAATGCCATACCTGTACTCGATTGTGCAAAAGGAAGTCCTGGCATATGGGGTCTTTCATGCTGTCGTGCATGTTGAGGGTCGGGGACCCTTGTATAAAAAGGCTGAAGGAGAACAACCTGTACTGGGTGTCCAAGCATCTTTTTCCATCTCCCGGTTCCTAAAAAATATCTCCGGGTTTATAACATCGATGCCATACCTGTACTCGATTGCAAAAGGAAGTTATGGCATATGGGGTCTTTCATGCTGTCGTGCATGTTGAGGGTCGGGGACCCTCTTATAAAAAGGCTGAAGGAGAACGACCTGTACTGGGTGTCCAAGCATCTTTTTCCATCTCCCGGTTCCTAAAAAATATCTCCGGGTTCCTAAAATCAATGCCATACCTGTACTCGATTGTGCAAAAGGAAGTCATGGCATATGGGGTCTTTCATGCTGTCATGCCTGTTGAAGGTCGGGGACCCTCTTATAAAAAGGCTGAAGGAGAACGACCTGTAATGGGTGTCCAAGCATCTTTTTTCATCTCCCAGCTGAAAAAATAGAACCGATCTACTGTACCTCACAAGGATCAGTGACCGTTCTCCGCTAGCGTAATGAGAAGAGGATGTGTGCTAAATACACGCTAATTGTGTGACAGGTAGGTTCGTGAAAAAGTCAGAATAAACAATTCAAAATAGAAAATTCGATTGGTGCTAATTACCAGGTCCCAGATGCAAAAAAGCAAAAAAATATAAATAATTCAAAAATTGGTGATACTAGTAAACATTGTAAAACGATATTTTAAACCAAAATTTCAAAATTAGGCAGTGAAAAAAGGTGCATAAAAAATCAAAACTTAAAAACACGGATGTCTCCCAAATAATTAAGTGTACTTCAGTGGATTCCTCAAATATCACTAGTGACCAGCATGATTACAGCCGACAAAATAATAACAACAAATACAGAATGAAAATAAGATAATTTCGTTAATAGTCAATGTTAAAGTGTTCCAGGTTAAGATAATTCCTCTTTCTGTGGTTTAACAGTCTATGTGAGGTATTTATTGCCTGTAGCGGGGATTGGGCTTCAGCGTCAATAGACAATTTGCAGCTCCAGCGTCACCCAGGTCTATATTCCTTCTGCCGAAAGAAATAATAATAGTGCAGATGGTTTTTCAAACAGATAAATAAATTGAAATGCTACTCACCAGTCGACGCGTTTCGGTCAAACATAGACCTTTTTCAAGACTGGTTTAATGTAAATTTCAGGGTCTTTAAATACCCCTTACTCAGATTGCCCGTATCATGATCTTGGAATGGATTTCTTAGTAGTTTCGGTTCATTGGGCTTATAGTACTTATCACATTTGTACAATCATATCTGCTTGATAGTATGTCTGATTTTACCATACATTGTCTTATATATTAATACTATGTAAACTTGAATGGTTCCTTTACTTTTAATGTGTTAACTCCGATATTCTCCTAATCTCATTGGTTCACGCATTAGTCCTTTCTGATTGGTTCAAACAATGGAGGTGTGCACGATGTGTCGAACCTTATTGGCTCGTAATTTAGTGTTTGTTAAGGAAAATATTTAAAGTTACAGCCCACTTTCTTTGCTATTATTGGCTGTTTTACTAAAATGATGTGTTTACTCCTAAAGTGCTATATGCTTGTATCTCCCAATCGGATTCATACTATAGAGGAAAGAGACATATAATTTACGGCTATCCGATTAGCCTGATTTTGTGTTACTTCAATTGGTCACGCTTCGGATACATTGCTACAGTTATTATGTGGTGTTTCAATGCTATATTCTTATCCTCCAATCTACTGTGTGCTATAAAAAGGAGAACATATAATTCATGGCTAACCAATTAGCCTAATGAACTGTGATAGTCCTATTGATGGCATCCATAATCTAGTGTTGTATGTTATTCCCTTCCTGCAGATTGTGTGTAATAAAGGAAAGTGAGATGAGCTGCTTTGGGCTAAAAATGGTACACACGCTGCTGTATTTTATCTTCGAATGCCGAATGACTTGCGTGACTTATCTGCCAACAACTAGGGTTCAAGCCACAATGTTTTAGGGCACTTTCTAACTGTCAAACAAACATCAATTTTTCTGGCCACTGCTACAGCAGCGGCTGCAACAATACCTAATTTTTCAGGCATGTGTACATGCCTAATTTTTCTGGCCTCTGGTGCTGCACTGTGGCTTCAAAACCCAAACCAAAAAAAAGGCACATAACAGGGATTAAACTGCTAAGAATAGTACTACTTAACACACCACTCATATCTGGTGGCACAGTAGATTGCACGCGCAGTGCCCCAAATTTGTGCATGTTGAGGGTCGGGGACCCTCGTATAAAAAGGCTGAAGGAGAACGACCTGTACTGGTTGTCCAAGCATCTTTTTCCATCTCCCGGTTCCTAAAAAATATCTCCGGGTTCCTAACATCGATGCCGTACCTGTACTCGATTGTGCAAAAGGAAGTCATGGCATATGGGGTCTTTCATGCTGTCGTGCATGTTGAGGGTCGGGGACCCTCGTATAAAAAGGCTGAAGGAGAACGACCTGTACTGGGTGTCCAAGCATCTTTTTCCATCTCCCGGTTCCTAAAAAATATCTCCGGCTTCCTAAAATCAATGCCATACCTGTACTCGATTGTGCAAAAGGAAGTCCTGGCATATGGGGTCTTTCATGCTGTCGTGCATGTTGAGGGTCGGGGACCCTTGTATAAAAAGGCTGAAGGAGAACAACCTGTACTGGGTGTCCAAGCATCTTTTTCCATCTCCCGGTTCCTAAAAAATATCTCCGGGTTTATAACATCGATGCCATACCTGTACTCGATTGCAAAAGGAAGTTATGGCATATGGGGTCTTTCATGCTGTCGTGCATGTTGAGGGTCGGGGACCCTCTTATAAAAAGGCTGAAGGAGAACGACCTGTACTGGGTGTCCAAGCATCTTTTTCCATCTCCCGGTTCCTAAAAAATATCTCCGGGTTCCTAAAATCAATGCCATACCTGTACTCGATTGTGCAAAAGGAAGTCATGGCATATGGGGTCTTTCATGCTGTCATGCCTGTTGAAGGTCGGGGACCCTCTTATAAAAAGGCTGAAGGAGAACGACCTGTAATGGGTGTCCAAGCATCTTTTTTCATCTCCCAGTTCCTAAAAATTATCTCCGGGTTCCTAACATCGATGCCATACCTGTACTCGATTGTGCAAAAGGAAGTCATGGCATATGGGGTCTTTCATGCTGTCGTGCATGGTGAGGGTCGGGGACCCTCGTATAAAAAGGCTGAAGGAGAACGACCTGTACTGGGTGTCCAAGCATCTTTTTCCATCTCCCGGTTCCTAAAATCCATACCATATACATGTCCCCTGATAGGGGACACCGCAGTGGAAGGTACCCGGCCACAATTTCTTTGCACAAAAGGCAATCCCGGACCCCAACCTGTACTCGATTGTGCAAAAGGAAGTAACCTTACCATGGGTCCCAGACCGCACGTCTTTGTAATTCTCTGTCTGGGAAATTATATATCTATCAAATCTATCTATTTATCTATCAAATCTATCTAACTATCAATCGTATCTATCAAATGTATATTGCATCTATTGATCTATGTAATTCGTATCTATCAAATGTATATTGCATCTATTGATCTATGTAATTTGTATCTATCAAATGTATATTGCATCTATTGATCTATGTAATTCGTATCTATCAAATGTATATTGCATCTATTGATCTATGTAATTCGTATCTATCAAATGTATATTGCATCTATTGATCTATGTAATTTGTATCTATCAAATGTATATTGCATCTATTGATCTATGTAATTCGTATCTATCAAATGTATATTGCATCTATTGATCTATGTAATTTGTATCTATCAAATGTATATTGCATCTATTGATCTATGTAATTTGTATCTATCAAATGTATATTGCATCTTTTGATCTATGTAATTCGTATCTATCAAATGTATATTGCATCTATTGATCTATGTAATTCGTATCTATCAAATGTATATTGCATCTATTGATCTATGTAATTCATATCTATCAAATCTATATTGCATCTATTGATCTATGTAATTTGTATCTATCATATGTATATTGCATCTATTGATCTATGTAATCTATGTATCTATCTATCAAATCTATCTATCTCATGGTTGTGCAAATGGACTGTTTGCGGTTGTTTGCGGTGCGTTACACGGGGAGTTTGGTCTGTCACTGTGAAGCGGGCGTAACCCTTACACTACCTGATCGATACAACATCATACCTGATGTTTTAAAGCATGTTATTCCAAACTATTTAGGAATGTTAGGTGATTTAGGACCTTTATGGCTTAAAACCAGACTCTGCATCAACTATGTAATTTTCCGTGGGAGTTTTGCCATGGATCCCCCTCCGGCATGCCACAGTCCAGGTGTTAGTCCCCTTGAAACAACTTTTCCATCACTATTGTGGCCAGAAAGGGTCCCTGTGGGTTTTGAAGTTTGCCTGCCTATTGAAGTCAATGGCGGTTCGCCCGGTTCGCCGGTTCGCAAACAGTAGCGGAAGTTCGAGTCCGCCGTTCGCAAACCGAAATTTTTAGGTTCGCGACATCACTATTTCTGATATCTATCTGGTCAATCTGAATGTTTTTGAGTTTGTTTTCAGTCTGTTTAAATGCACACCTAACCTGTAGCCTAGATACTAATGTAATCGCAAGGTAATTGCGAATGGGTTTACATAATAATGTGTTAAAAAGCGTAATAGCCTTAATGATGTCCAATAGGATTGATCTCGCATTCAGCCAATAGGATTGATCTCGCATTCTATTGGCTGTTCCAATCAGCCAATAGAATGCGAGCTCAATCCTATTGGCTGATTGCATCAGCCAATAGGATTTTTCCTACCTTAATTCCGATTGGCTGATAGGATTCTATCAGCCAATCGGAATTGAAGGGACGCCATCTTGGATGACGTCACTTAAAGGAACCTTCATTCTTCAGTCGCCGTCGGATGGAAGAGGATGCTCCGCGTCGGATGTCTTCAAGATGGACCCGCTCCGGATGGAAGAAGATAGAAGATGCCGCCTGGATGAAGCCTCCTGCCCGTCTGGAGGTCCTCTTGTGGCCGGATCGGATGAAGACTTCTGCCCCTCTGGACGTCCACTTGTGCCCGGCTGGGTGAAGACGTCTCAAGGTAGGGTGATCTTCAAGGAGGTAGTGCTAGGTTTTATTAAGGGGGGATTGGGTGGGTTTTAGAGTAGGGTTGGGTGTGTGGGTGGTGGGTTTTAATGTTGGGGGGGTATTGTATTTTTTTTACATGTAAAAGAGCTGATTATTATGGGGCAATGCCACGCAAAAGGCCCTTTTAAGGGCTATTTGTAATTTAGTATAGGGTAGGGAATTTTATTATTTTGGGGGGCTTTTTTATTTTATTAGGAGGATCAGATTAAAAAAAAATGTAATTATTTTTTATTTTCTGTAATTTAGTGGGTTTTTTTTTTGTACTTTAGTTTATTTAATTTAATTGTAGTTAATTGTAGGTAATTTATGTAATTAATTTAATGATAGTGTAGTGTTAGGTGTAATTGTAATTTAGTACAAAAAAAGGTTATCAGGAACAGGGCTACCAGAGCTAGAAGTATTAATCAATAAGAAAAAGGGGAGAACAAATTTCACTAATAAATATTGTTTAATAAACACATGAAAAGATAATTGATGTGGCACTATATATATATAGCTTTATAAGTAACATGAAATATAAAGTGACCGGTCTCACAGAAATTACAAATATAAGTTTAATATAATTAATAGGTGATTATCTGATCCTAAAATTCATAAAAATGTCACAGAATTGTTTTTTTGTTTTTTTTTAAATGTATTTTTATTAACCAACATTGAGTGCAAAAAATACAAAAGAACACGCCACGCAGGGCTTGATATCAAAAGATAAAAAACAAATCTCTTCACATAATAAACAATACAGTAATACGTGAAACATCTCCTTTGTTGATATACAGATCCAACATGCACTCAATGGAGGTATTTTATACAATTCTTACAATACAAGACGACAAACAGGAAAAGAAGAAAAGAAAAAAGAAAGAAGAAAAAAATAAAAATAAATAAATAAATAAAAAAAAAGCAGATTCTATACCACTCTCCCTCTCCTCCCGCCCCATCCCCCCTCATTCATTATTCAAAATTTCTTCTATTAATCATGCTGCCCAAGTACCTATACCTAACTGTTAGGAGTAACTGCTGGAATAATGTTGAATCCTGCAGGTGAAGTAGGACCTGTTTTTTAATGTCTTCAGACAAATACGCTATCATCATCTCCAATTTTGCCAGAAATAATCTAATTTGATTATCCTTTAGTATTGTGGGATCTTTACTGTCTACTATTAGTTGCATAACCATATTTCCTGTGAAAGTGGTGAAGCTTGGCGCGTTTTTCCCTTTCCAGTTACTTAAAATCAACTGTCTAGCAACTAAAATAGCAGTATTTATTAGATGTTTGTTAGTCCTATCTTTATCAGACACCAGGAAAAAGATGTCATTTATCTTGAACTTGATGCTGGGTGTTAAAAACCTATTGATCCAAAATTCAACTTTACACCAATATTGTTTTATCTTGGGACATTTATAGAAGACATGTAATAGATCTGCCTTCTCAGCATCACATCTTAAACACCTGCCGGTTTCTTGCCTTTTCCATCTAGAGATCCACCAAGGGGTCAGATAAGCTCTGTTTAGTAATTTTATATGTGATTCTCTAAATGATATCACTCGTGTATACTCCAGTATAAGAGAAAAACTTCCTTTAAACCTTTCATAGGTTAAATTTCCCAGATCATTATTCCATTTAGTATACAAACCATCTATTTTCCCCTGAGCCACTATAGAGTTTAATTTTTGGTATAAAAAGGCGATATTTCCCTGCTAGATATAGCTTAATACACGATTCAATCGATTCTGATATAGAAGCCCTTGGATCCAGCAATTTATTAAAGTCAATAAAGTGACACACTTGCAGATATGCAAAAAAATGCGCTCTTTTAAGATTGAATTCCATTGCTAGGGAATTAAAAGTCTTGACAGTTTTAGATTCTTGGTCTATTAACTGATAAACTCTGTTTAATCCTTCCTCATTCCATTCCTTAAAGGCTTGCGTTTCCATCCCACTAATGAAATGAGGGTTGCCCTGAATCGGCAGATATTTAGACATTCTAGAGTCTGAAGCTAATGTCTGACAGATTTTCTTCCATGCCATTGTAACATTGTGTATTGTGAACTGAAAGCTTGTTCTGTCAATTTGTTTTATCATCGGGAAATGAAGTAGCGCCGTTAGGGATAATGGAAAGATTGCTCTCTCCTCATTTCTATAATTGGTGAGATATTCGTTACCCGCTAACCAGTCTAAAGCGTTTTTTGCTAGACCCACCCAGTTATAAAATTTCAAATTTGGGAAAGCTAATCCTCCATCTAATCTCTTATGAGACAAATTTTTCAAAGCTATTCGTGGTTTTCCCTTCTTCCATAAAAATTGAAGACATTGTGTATTAAACCGCCGCAGGTCTTTTGCTGGGATGAAGGCAGGAATATTTTGCATCAAGAAAAGAATTTTTGGGAACAACATCATTTTAACAATTGTCACTTTAGCGGACAGAGATAGGGGTAGTTTAGTCCATTTTTTAAGCATCTCAGAACATTTCTGCCAAAGAGAGTCATAGTTCAATTTGTACTAGTCTGCTGGATTTTTGGAAATAATTATACCCAGATACCATATTTTAGAGGATACCTGTTTGAATGGGTTTTGTACTAAACTATTTTTTCTCTTGATGACCCATAGAATTTCATATTTATCTACGTTTATTTTATAACCCGAAAAACTACTGAAATCCTTAATGATCTCTAATAAACAGGGTATATTTTTCTTTGTGTTACTTATATAGAATAAAATATCATCTGCATACATTGACATAATGATCTTTATACTACCTAGCATGGTTCCCTCTAACTTTTCTCTACATAATATTGCTAATGATTCTAGGGATAGGTTAAACAGAAGTGGGGATAGTGGGCAACCCTGTCTAGTTCCTTTCTGTAGATTGAGGCTAGGTGATCTTAGCCCATTCATCTTAATATAAGAAACTGGATTTCGATATATTGATTTTACATAATTGGCAAGGTTGCCCACTATCCCAAACTTCCCCAGAGTATTAAAAAGATGGTTCCACGAAATGGAGTCGAATGCCTTAGCGGCATCGACCGTCAATAGAGCAAAGTCTGCCTGTTTGAACCTCTTATCTTTCTGCTTATGAAGCATCATTTCGATAAGAAACATTGCAGTCCTAATATTTTTCTGTATCGTTCTCTTTGGCATAAACCCACTCTGATCCGGATGAATTAAATCTCCAAGAACTCTTTTTAGCCTGTCTGCTAAGACACTGGCTATTATCTTATAATCTGCGTTAAGCAGGGAAATAGGTCGATAGGAATCTATGACTTCTCTGTCCTTATCTTTCTTATGAATCATAGTGATGTTGGCCTCAGTAAAGTAATTTGAGGGTGGCATATTCTTGAAGAAGTAGGTGTTATAAAAACATACTAATACGTGGCTAACCTCTTCTTGTAGAATTTTATAAAATTCCATAGGAATCAAGTCTGGGCCCGGCGCCTTACCACAAGCTGTGGATTTTATAACTTGTATTATTTCTTGTACTGTTATTTCCTTATTTAAGTTCTCTAATTGTTCCGAACTGATTTTTGGTGTCTCAATTTTATCCCAAAATGTAGACATTTTTCCTACGTCTAATTCGCCCCTAGTATAAAGTGTCTCATAGAAGGAATGAAATTTAGCTATAATGTCTTTTGGTGTAGTGTACCTTTTACCATTCAACTCAATAGCGCCAATATAATTATTTTTCCTTTTACTTTTAACTATTTTGGCTAAGAATTTAGCCGTCTCTGGCGTGAATCTACTAAATTTAACTCTGCTATTAATGTCTCTCTGGAAGATCTGCTGATTTAGAAAGACTTCTCGCTCTGTCTTTGCCTCTTGATATTTTTGCCAATTTACCCTTGATGAATTCTCTAGATATTTTGTGTATCTATTTTTTAACTGATTTGAGAGCTGGTCCTCTCTTAGCCTTAGATTCTTTTTCCTTGCACACATATATGCCTTAATTTGTCCTCTTAGAAACGCCTTGGCTGTTTCCCAAAAGATTTCAATCTTTGATAAATAACTACTGTTATGGAATGTGAATTCTTTCCATTTAGAAAGTAACCAGTTCCTGAATTTAAAATTAGCTAAAAGAAAAGAGGGGAAGAAAAAACTCGCCTTATTCTCTGGGGAGGAACTCAATTGACCTATTGAGATAGAAGTAACAGCATGATCAGAGACTTTAATATTAGCGATTTCTGATGAGATCTCAGCACCCAGTAGTGATTCACTTACAAGAATCATATCTATCCTGGAAAAGCTTTTATACGTCTTAGATTCACAAGTGAAAGTTCTCTCATCTGGATGCTGAGTCCTCCATATATCCCTCAATTTTAGACTCTTTATAAAACTGTCAAGACTCTTTGCCTCCCTAGAATACCTAGCACATTTTGAGTACTTTAGCCTATCTAGTAGTGGGTTAAAAACTCTATTAAAATCGCCTCCTAATATAATCTGGGTATCTATATATTCTATAAGCTTAGCATACAGGTTTTCCCAAAAAATCGGACAATATTAGTTTGGCGCATATACTGAACAGACTGTTGTATTAAGACCCTGAACGTTCACTCTCAATATTAAGTACCTCCCCTCTTTATCTACAAACTTGGATACAATTTTATAGTCTAAGTTTTTATTAAAAAGGCAGGCCACTCCCCTTTTCCTACCAATTGCTGGAGCAGCTATAACCTCTCCAATCCACCCCATCTTTAATTTCCCCGCTTCATCCTCATTGAGATGGGTCTCTTGGATTAAAGCTATATCGGGAAGAAAACTTTTTAAATGATGTATAATTTTCTTTCTTTTAGCTGGGGATGAGATGCCTCCCACATTCCAAGAACTTATATTTAGCGCTTGAACCATCGAATTCCCTCTAATCCTACCATGGCCCTATACCACTCCAGGGTAACACGCTCCTGTCCACCATACAGTAGATTGGAGGAACAAGGAAGGGAGGAGCGAGAGAGTGGGGGCATAGAAAAAAAACAAAACAAAAAGAGAGAGAAGAACAAAAAAAAAACAAACAAAAAAACAGATCATACAAAAAACTCACAGAAACACAGACAGGAGATAGCCTATACGATATAGACCTCTCCTTACAGCCTAGTATCTCAATCTTATATGTCATGAGAAAGTCACCTTGTATGGCACTTAAAGAAGCACAATCTAACAATAGTAAAGAAAGAGCCATTATATTTTTTCCCTTTGTGAAGTGACCTTTTTGATGAATTGTTTGGCCTCTTCTGGATTGACAATGAATAATGTCTCATTATTAAATACAATTCTCAATTTAGCAGTGTGACAGACCCTTCTGTCAGGACTGAAGGAGTTAATTGTGTTTAGCTAAGAATCTAATTTCTAAAGACAGGTTTTCTGGCCTCAGCTATTGTGTGCTATAATTACATTTAAGTAATAAACAGGCCATTGTTTAATCACCCTCAGAGAGCAGACGCTAGGTGATAAGACAAGCCAAATGTGTTTAAGTTGTTATCTGCCTAAGTAAAGTATTTAAGTAATGTAATTCTACTGTTTCATAAAAGGGCGTCTTCCCCTTTTTATCTAAATGTACAAGAGTCTTTCAACCCCCCCATCTGGGGTCAAACCTGTATAAATACTAGGCATCTAGCCTTTAATAAATGTCATTCTGTTTAAACCTGAAAACTGGCTGGTTTGTGAATTGCTGATTTCCTATGCAGGACGTTGTTCATCTGGTATTAAACCTTGGTACACTGTTGGTACCGTAACATTGGTGGCAAGCGACGGAATGAACCTTATCGCCCAGAAGAGCAACTACACAAGCCAGTAACCTCAGGAAGAGGGGGATTATTACAATACTGACTAAGATGGAAAGAGTACCAGGGACAGAAGGAACCAATGGGCCCAGCATATCAGACAGAACCCCTGAAGAAGCAAGCTTTGATCGGGCGGTTAAAATAAGACTGGCATATTATGGCCCCAACCCATCTGCGGAAATTATCGACCGGGTCATAGCAGCTGTGGAGGCCAACCTACTTCGCCAAAGCAGCGCTGCAGCAGCCCAAGTGGAAAAGAGAAAAGTAAATTTTGCAGCTTTTAAAAACTTCCTGGAAACAGAAGGAGAGATTGATGGGTTCCTTGCGGATTTTGAGAGGCAATGTGCACTACACAAGGTACCCGCAGAGGACTGGGTCACGATATTATCCGGAAAATTATCCGGCCGGGCCAGTGAGGCTTTTCGGGCCATTCCAGATGAGGAGGTTGGGGATTATAATACTGTGAAAGAGGCTCTGCTCTCCAGGTATGCGGTTACACCGGAGGCATACCGGAGGCGGTTCAGAGACACTGTTAAATTAGCTGGTGATTCCTACGTTGAGTGGGCATGTAAGGTGCACCGCACAGCAGCTCACTGGATAGCGGGGTGCCAAGCCGTATCTGGGGAAGAGGTGCTGCAGCTATTCCTGTTGGAACATTGCTTTGACAAGTTATCAGCAGGAGTTCGAGAGTGGGTTCGGGACCGTAAACCCTCCACCCTGCATGAAGCTGCTCGCCTGGCAGATGAGTATATGGATGTCCGCAAACTGGACACTGCTACCACTAAGCCCCCTGCTAGAGTGGAGTACAGACCCCCAGTCACCCCAGCAGCTGCCAGTTACCAACCCCCGGCGCACCGCTATACCACACGGCCTCCGGCCACGAACTACCCTCAGAGAGCCCGGTTCAATTTGCGGGGCTACTCACAACCTATTCGGTGCTTTGGATGTAAGCAACTAGGGCACAAAAGACCAGAGTGTCCCCTAAACGCAGCGAACCAAGCACAGTCCTGGAGAAGACCCGCCGGCGGAATCCCACGTAACTCTCAGCCTGCGGCCCGCTACGTAGAGGCGCAAGAATGCTGGAGCATCCTACATGAGGCAGACCTTGTGCAAGCTGCCCACCGGAATAACCGGCAACTGGTTAAAGTGAATGGGAAGAAGGTCAGTGGTCTACGGGATACTGGTGCTACCATGACCTTGCTTCAAAAGAACTTGGTGTCTGAGAAACAGTACACTGGAGACACTGTGGCTGTGAGGGTAGCAGGGGGCAATGTGTTCAGCCTACCTGTTGCCAGGGTACATTTGGATTGGGGAGTGGGCGCTAGACCTGTGAATGTGGGGGTCAAGAAGGACTTACCTGCTGATGTTCTTCTTGGAAATGACTTGGCTCCCCTTGTGTCTGCCTATGCTCCCATGGGTCCCGCTGATGTTAACCCTGTGACTACCCGTGCTCAGATCCGTGCAGCAGAGACTGACCCCCCTGCTGCTAAGCCCCAGGACGCTGAGCTCAGTAAATCTCTATCCGCTATTGATACGTGGAAGTCCTGTTACAATGCGCTGATGAAGGAGAAGAGGAGCGCAGAGGAAAAAGCACGTTTAGAAAGTGAATCTCTGCTAGACAAGCTGCACCGACAGACTGCAGAAAACACCAGCTTGAGAGTGGGACATGAAACATTAAAGACAAACTTAGCGACACTTGAGGAGAAGCTGACGCTGGCTCATAGTGAGGTGCAGCAACTCAAGGGCACCCTATGTCAGTATGAAGGGATTGTGGATACCTATAAAGAGCAGGTACAGAGAACTCGTAAAGAAGCTGATGGGATTTTGAAGGACTGTTTAGCCCTAGTCTGGGCACTGAGGAAGTTGAACCCTTGTTTGTATGGACAGGAATTCTCTCTCATAACGGGAATACAGATGGATTGTCCTGGCAAACTGACATGCCTACCACCTCCTAGTCCGGTCATCCCCAGGTTGACCCGCCAAAGGGTCAAGCCGGGTCTGCCGGAGTGTTCCACAAGGGGGGAGATATGTGACAGACCCTTCTGTCAGGACTGAAGGAGTTAATTGTGTTTAGCTAAGAATCTAATTTCTAAAGACAGGTTTTCTGGCCTCAGCTATTGTGTGCTATAATTACATTTAAGTAATAAACAGGCCATTGTTTAATCACCCTCAGAGAGCAGACGCTAGGTGATAAGACAAGCCAAATGTGTTTAAGTTGTTATCTGCCTAAGTAAAGTATTTAAGTAATGTAATTCTACTGTTTCATAAAAGGGCGTCTTCCCCTTTTTATCTAAATGTACAAGAGTCTTTCAACCCCCCCATCTGGGGTCAAACCTGTATAAATACTAGGCATCTAGCCTTTAATAAATGTCATTCTGTTTAAACCTGAAAACTGGCTGGTTTGTGAATTGCTGATTTCCTATGCAGGACGTTGTTCATCTGGTATTAAACCTTGGTACACTGTTGGTACCGTAACAAGCAGGATAAATCAAATTGGTTTTAATGCCTAGATCAATCAATTGGGAGCATAACGGGGAGATTTCTCTCCTTTTGGTGGTTGTTTCTGCAGAAAAGTCCTGGAAGATCAGGATTTTTTTGTTATTGAATTCAAAAGGGTATTGTTTCCAATATAGCATTAAAATTTTTGATTTATCTTGAAAATCAAGAAATTTTGCTATTATCGGTCTGTGAACATTCAGAGTGCCATCCTTTGACCTTGCAGGGCCCAGTCTATGTACTCTCTCGATTTTAATCGGGAGTGATTCTATTGGAAATCCTAAAGCTTTAGGTAACTGAAGTGATATTAGATCCATTATATATACGGCTCCTTCTACATCATTAAACCCTATGAATCTTAGATTGTTTCTCCTGGCCCTGTCTTCCAGGTCCTCAACTCGAGATTGAAGTGTATGTATAAGTTTAGCTTGAGAGTCTATGGAGGACTGTTGACTAAATTGCTGATCATCTATGTCTGAAATTCTAGATTCCATCTCAGTCAACCTATGTGAAAATTGCTTTATTTCATTGGACATAACCATAATTTCCCTCTTCAAGTTGTCAAAGTGGGGCAGGAATATATCGGAAATTTGTTTGACCAAACTTTCCGTGTCAATATACTGGCTCATGGTAGGTATTTTCTCAGTTTGGTCTATATCTGTCAAACCTATACTATTTCTAGGTTTCCGCTCCTTATTTGGCTTAGGGGGCATTATGTCGTTAATTTTTTTTGAACCGGTCACAAATCTATCCATCTAACGATGCGGTAAAAAAGTGGCAGCGATCCACGTGTGGAAAAAATATGAGTGAAAAGTGAATGAGTTAAAAAATGTGTTATTTAAATGTGCGGGGCAGTGAAATCGGTGTAGAAAGAAGCGCCCCAAATATAGTTTACTACGTGAAAAAACTAGTTGTGTTTACATAGTCTCAATTAGTGTGGCTATTCCCTTGAAAGATAGGGGGGAGTAATGCGTTAGTGACAAAAAATATTATTCAAAGTGAGGGAGAGAGGAAAAAGAAGAAGAAAAAAAAAAAAACGTGGCCAGTGAAAATTGTAATATTACCTAATGAAATGTGAACCGCTGCCTCTCTATTCTTCTGAGAGCTAGACCGTCACTGCTGCTTCCCTAATTAAATTTCAATATGTTGTATGACAGATAGTTGTAGAGTAATCACCTGACGGTCGCTATTACTTACTTAATTACATGGCCAGATTTACCGTCAGAATAAGTCGAGTCCTAAATAAAGATAGTATCTCCCCTATCTCACAGGTTGTCCTTTGCACCCTTCTGCCTTACTTACAGTCACCTATTACCCAAGATATACAAATCTCTATGCCCATTCAGGTCTTTTTTCTTTTTCTTCTTTCTTCCCCTTTTCTTTTTTAAACCTCTTTCCTGAAGGAAGTATCTTTATCTGCAAAGCATCAACACAATTGCATAGCCCTATGCTGCTCCCCCTAACAGCTTAGCAAGACAACCCTGATCCTTAATTGATAAGATTGTGTAACTCCAATATTACATCCTATTTTGTTGCATTTAAAAAAAAAAAAAAACAAGAAAAACCTTTTTACCAATATATATATACATATAAAACAAAGATTCAGAATTGGTATAAGGGACCTATTGTTGTACACTTTTACCTCTGTACTTCTTTATATTTTACCCAGCCTCATGACACATTATTTTTTGGGTTTACAGATTATCTACCAGCAAGTGTCTAATCTCTAACCAATAGTTTCAGGTTAGCTAAGAGACAGGGGACATTTTTTATCTATCAACAAGTGTCTAACCTCTAACCAATATTATCAGGCTAACTAAGAGACAAGGGACATCAAAATATATTTATACATTTATGAACACAGTGATTGCTACAAAAGTCCCGCAGCTTTTTCTGCTTAATGAACGATCTTTATGCACCGTGCTGCCTTCTGCGAATTTACCAATCCTTGATTACTCTCAAAAAGCAACTTAACTGGACATCATAGTCTTACAATCAATCTGGAGTCCCAGCATACCCTTGCTTAAGTCTCTTCTTTTTTTTTTTTTATCCTCTCCTTTTTTCTCTGTCCTCTTTCCCTTCCCTTTTTCTTTAATAACAATATTTATATGCACTTGACACGAAGATAATCTTAGAGAAGAAAAAAAAAACCTCTGAGATGATGCACTTGCCGTTAGCCCCCACCGTAACAAGCTTTTGCTGAAAAACCCTCAAGTAAATGTTCCTTAGGAGCTATGTAGTATTTGCTTAGACCTGGGCTGTACTGCCAACTTCATAAAATAACCACCAGCATTATGATTACTTTGTACCAAGCATTAACATAAATTAATACTGTTGCATAGGTCAGCAATTCTCCTTTTACAACTGCTGGGGCGCTTGCCTTTAATTGTATGCCAAGACTGCAAATTCACTGCTTGTCATATAAGAGTCTTTATCTACTTCAACCAGCCTTAGCACAATATGTTAATACTTATCTGCGGGCTTGCTTGAGTCTGAGCGGCCCCCACACTTTTTTTTTTTTTGGCTCTCTTGCGAACTTTTACCTCCTCTGAACCAGGCAGAGGGTGTAGTGGCAGCAGATTCTTCTTAGTTTCTTTTCTCCCTTTTTCCTTTTTTTTTTTTTTTGGCCACTGCGTCAGCCAATCTCAGTTTTGCTGGGTACCTGCAGAGTGTCAATCCTTGGACTGGTCCTCCTATCCCCGTGTGTAACGCGGAATAGTAGCGGTATTACCCACTCCTCTCCCGTGGTCGCTCCGGGGGTCCTGGGAGATTTTTTCTCTTTCACCACCAGCTCTCCTCTTTGGCTTTCTTTCAGCCCGATTCCACGGCTGCTGTTGTCCAACACCCGGTGCCGAACGTTTAGGTGCTGCCCTTCAAGACTCTGTAGCTTTACCCAGTGTCTCCCTTGCTCTTTCGTCTCATGAGAACAGGCTGTGGCTCCAGCGACTGAGCCTGGTACGCTCTGGCTGCAGATCCGGACTTGGCTGACGGCTCCTTCTGTAGTCGTCGGCGTGCTCCGGGGCCTTGATACTAGCCCCAAGGAGATCAAGTTAAGCGGGTGGTGGAGCTGCAGAGGTAGCGGTTACCCTAGACGCTACTTTCGCGCTCCAGCTCTGTCTCCTCCCACTTCCGGATCAGTTGCCACCACAGCTAGAATCTTAGACCAGAATTGATGTTAATATCACTCTATAGCAATAGGTTAATAATAAAAAGATGCACAAGGTCACTGTATTAGCATAGGACAAGTCCTCTTTACTGCTTAGATGAAATACTTTGTCACAGTACAGTGTCCATATTCTCACCGTGTGTAAGGGAACTACAGTCACTGTCTCAGCACAAAACGGATCTTGCTCCTGTTAGGTAAATATCTTGCGTTACACAGAGCACACCACCTTCCTTCAATACAGATCTGGTCAAGTTAGTAATTGTTATCCAGGTCTCCCACTCGTTGTGGGCTTAACTCTGAATTCGATTTAACCCCATTTATTCTAGATTAAAGATAATAAATCAAATAGTTCTATGAATGTAGTATAGGAGTGCCTATCTATCAAGTTCTGTATTTAATATCAATTTTATGTTCTGAATTCATGAATTTATATATTTTCGGATACATTTTAGATATATTTTTAATATGAGAAAGGATAGGTTTCTCTGATATATGGAGCTATATTATAATTAACACATCATACATTAAAAGAGAATATGCCCAGCAAGGAATAGAAATATGTTAGCAGTAAATATGATTTTATGGCAAATAGAATTGTAACACTTTAAGTTTATATTTTATGCACTGAATTTATGCTTATTTATCTTAAGTATTTTAATAGAAGCACACCGTGTGGGGAATGTAATCTTGTACTGAATTTTTTGGGTTAATACAGCCAAATATATGGCTTAATGGGAGCCATCTAAAACATGCCCAGCAAAGAAAAGGAATTTGTTAGTTCTGCACATATAGTAACATAGAGCGCAATCCACCTTTACGAATTAACTTGACGGAACAAACCAATTGGAGACCAGAGGAGGGGTATATAAGGGCTCACGAACACTTAGCAAACATCTTGAAATAGCCTGCACGCCAGGCGAAACGTAGTGATTGATTGCAAGTGTTTGTAAAAGGGCTCAGACCTATAACGAGCCATTACTCTGTGCAGAGTTCACTTTGATCACTTTAATTGCTGATACCCCGAAGAGGCCAAGTTGATTTAACCCAGCCTGAAGCACTCCTATTGGCTACACAAGTCATGTGTGACACGAAAGCCAGTGATACCAGTGGATACTATCAAACTGTTGCCCGCGAAGTACAAGGGTCTGTGAGACCTTTCACTTTATATTTCATGTTACTTATAAAGCTATATATTAACTGATTACAATCAGTGCCACATCAATTGTCTTTTCATGTGTTTATTAAACAATATTTATTAGTGAAATTTGTTCTCCCCTTTTTCTTATTGATTAATACTTCTAGCTCTGGTAGCGCTGCTCCTGATAACCTTTTTTGTACATTTTTAACCCTTTAACAACCATTAGGGAGAGTTGTTAATCTGGAACAGCTTGAAGTGTTTGTTGGTTTGCGCTGATGAATATCTTTCAGTTTTTTAGGTAATTGTAATTTAGGTTAGGATTTATTTTACAGGTAAATTTGTACTTATTTTAACTAGGTAGTTATTAAATAGTTAATAACTATTTACTAACTATTGTACCTAGTTAAAATAAATACAAAGTTGCCAGTAAAATAAATATAAATCCTAAGCTAGCTACAATGTAACTATTAGTTTATTTTATAGGTAAGTATTTAGTTTTAAATAGGAATAATTTATTTAATTGTAGTAAATTTATTTAGCTTTATTTAAATTATATTTAAGTTAGGGGGGTGTTATGGTTAGACTTAGGTTTAGGGGTTAATAAATTTATTATAGTGGCGGTGACGTTGGCGGCGGCGGCATATTAGGGGTTAATAAATTTAATATAGTTGCGGCGACGTTTGGGGGCAGATTAGGGGTTAATAAATATAATGTAGGGTTTGGCGATATTGGGGGCAGCAGATTAGGAGTTCATAAGTATAATGTAGGTGGCGGTGGTGTCCGGAGCAGCAGATTAGGGGTTAATAATAAAATGCAGGTGGCGACGATGTTGGGGTTGGCAGATTAGGGTTTAATAAGTGTAAGATTAGGGGTGTTTAGACTCGGGGTTCATGTTAGGGTGTTAGGTGTAGACATAACTTTTCTTTCCCCATAGGAAACAATGGGGCTGCGTTAGAAGCTGAACGCTGCTTTTTTGAAGGTGTTTTTTTTCAGCCAGCTCAGCCCCATTGTTTTCTATGGGGAAATCGTGCACGAGCACATTCAGCCAGCTTACCGCTACTGTAAGCAACGCTGGTATTGAGGTGAGATGTGGAGCTACATTTTGCTCAACGCTCACTTTTCTGAGGCAAACGCCGGCTTGTAGAAATCTCGTAATACCAGCGTTGTCTTAAGTGAGCGGTAAGAGAAAAAGGCTCGTTAGCACCGCACAGCCTTACCGACAAAAACTCGTAATCTAGCCATTTGTTACTAGCTTAATATTCTGGTTGATGAGGGAGATGGTTCTGTAACTAGAGCAGAGTTTAGGGTTTTTCCCAGGTTTTGGTATTACAACAATTTTGGCCTTAAGTAGATCTGTAGGGATGTCCTATTCTTCCATGATATGTTTAGCAAATTTAAGTAAGTGAGGGACCAGGGTTGATCTGAAATATCTGTTATATTCTCCTGGGAAGCCATCGGGGCCTGGGGCTTTCCCTGGTTTGAGGTCTTTAATGGCTGAAATTACTTCTGCCTGTGTAATATTGGCATTTAATGTTTCCCGGTCATCCCTTGTCAGGTGGGTAAAATGGGCCTTGTCTAGAAAGGACTGGAGTAAGCTTTGAGTATGATTATTGTGCTGAACTTTTTTTGCATTATACAGATAACTATAGAATTTGGCAAATATATCCACTATTTCTTGCATGTAGGAAGTTAAATGTGCATACAAATGGAATAGACAGCACCTGAAAGTTGTCTCTGATTTTTTAGCCAAATATTTATCTTGTTTATTTGCAAATATAAAGTAGTTTGGTTAAAGTCTATGAGTTGTCTTAATGAAATGGTGGTTTAATAATGAAAGCAGGGTTTGCCGTTTCTGCTGTAATGTCAGTTTCAGATTGCAGTCGTGTTATGTGTGTGTTCATTTTCTTTTTATAAAGAGCTTTAGAACTTTTTCTTTACTTAGTTATCCCCTGACAACCAATTTATGGGCAGCCCAGATAGAAAGTGGGTTTAGTGCAATGCCCATGTTAAACTATCTTTAGTTGTAGGATTTTTCATAGGTCCAGGTTTTTACTTTCCTTGGCTCCCTGATTTGGAATTGGGTGATGGAATGGTCAGACCACACACATGTATGTACGCTAGCTGAGTAAAGTGTTGCAATTGGGTGATGGAATGGTCAGACCACACACATGTATGTACGCTAGCTGAGTAAAGTGTTGCAATTGGGTGATGGAATGGTCAGACCACACACATGTATGTACGCTAGCTGAGTAAAGTGTTGCAATTGGGTGATGGAATGGTCAGACCACACACATGTATGTACGCTAGCTGAGTAAAGTGTTGCAATTGGGTGATGGAATGGTCAGACCACACACATGTATGTACGCTAGCTGAGTAAAGTGTTGCAATTGGGTGATGGAATGGTCAGACCACACACATGTATGTACGCTAGCTGAGTAAAGTGTTGCAATTGGGTGATGGAATGGTCAGACCACACACATGTATGTACGCTAGCTGAGTAAAGTGTTGCAATTGGGTGATGGAATGGTCAGACCACACACATGTATGTACGCTAGCTGAGTAAAGTGTTGCAATTGGGTGATGGAATGGTCAGACCACACACATGTATGTACGCTAGCTGAGTAAAGTGTTGCAATTGGGTGATGGAATGGTCAGACCACACACATGTATGTACGCTAGCTGAGTAAAGTGTTGCAATTGGGTGATGGAATGGTCAGACCACACACATGTATGTACGCTAGCTGAGTAAAGTGTTGCAATTGGGTGATGGAATGGTCAGACCACACACATGTATGTACGCTAGCTGAGAACTTGACTTGTGAATACATAGTCTATCTTAGTGTAGCATTTGTGTGCTGCTGAATAGTAGCTGCTATCTGAGATCTCACCATAAATTGTTGCCCATGTATCTTGTACATCTCTAATGTGGGATAGTAAGTCATAGAAACAGGAAAAATATTGCATTTCTTATAATCATAGGCACAGGGGAAAATATTTCATTTCTTATAACAGAAACACTATATTTTAAAATTGCAAACTGTCCTATAAAAGTTTGTTCAAGGTGTGAAACCTGTTTTCAAAAGACTTCCTATTCAGCCCCCACCATTGTTAAAACTTTTGATGCATCCAATCTCTAAATTGAATCAAGCTTCACCATCTGGTTTTCAAAATTTTATCTTAGGACACAAATTGGAAGGATGGAGCATGTGCCCAAAAGTTACCTTTCAATAGGAAGTCACCTGGGGGGTTTTATCAACAGAACAGAGAAGACTGTTGTCCCTACTCAAAAGAGTGGAGTCCCATTGTCTAAGATTTTGTTTATGCTTTGGGAATATAATTACAAACAAATGGGCCCTCACTCATTTGTTATTGAGATGCCTGCTGGTCTAAGTGACCAAAATCAGATTGTTCACATAAAAAAAAACATTTGTTTGGGAAGGAAATGTAAAAATATAGAAGTTAAAAAGGTTAGAATTGTATAAAAAAATGGTTACATAAAATTGTGTTCCAATGCTGTACAAATAATTAACTGATAACCAGTGTATACAATAACCACATGTTTGAATGTATAGATAAGTTAAATATGGAATTAAGTATATGCAATAACCAGTATGGTGTATATATATATATTGGATTTGTATATTTATGTATTGTACATGAAGATATATACTAATTACCTGATCAACAGGGGTGACCAAATTATACTCCCAGATATCACCATATATTAAGAAATCATGACAGATTAAGATATACATATAATAAGAAATTTTATTAAAATACTATATAATTCATTATGCCTCATCTGTAACATACACTTACCCATGGGATACCCACATAGGGAGATCTATATATGTATCTGTCTTCTGTATAAATAAGTATCTATCTAAATCATGAGGATTTAATTTTAAACAAAAATATGAAATAAATATATGGAGATTGATGTATATATAAATGATCTCCCTATGGTAAAGCACACGTACATATATATATATATATTATTGAGGTACTTAAATAAGGCATACAAACAGCTTAATCATACAAAAGAAATTGCCATTCAATACAAAAGGAGAAATGTACAAGCCAGCTTAGTTCTATAATGGTATGGTAAGCCTTCTGCATTGCCCACATATGAAATAGGAACAAAAAACCCCAGTTATAAATGGCAAACTAAAATACACAAAGCCCAGTCATAAGAGAACCTTCCATATCAGAACTAATAGGTCACTGTTGGACCTAAAATAAGAAAACAGGTCGCGGTTAGGAAAGGTATGATGAAGTGAGGAGACAACTCTTGGATCTCACTATAGTAACCTCATATTTTATTTTATTTTACGATGATGATAGCGCCCAATGTTAGCAACTATAAGTGTACAAATCAAGGGAAAATGAGAAATTAACTATATGAGCTACTTTTACTCTTGAGTCCGCTTTACATTTATAGCGAAAATATTATATAAGTGAAGGAAAAAATATGCATGGAATGAGGCACATGGAAAGTTAGGATTGCTTGAGTTCTGTAGGGTATGGAGGAAACACGTTATGATGGTGAGGGAAGATTACTACCCAGTGACTAATATGGTTCAGGGTAAGAAGAAACAACAAATTAATTAGGAACAAAAACAGAGCTACCTGCGAATGAATTAAGGGTCCCAACTGGGGTAAATTAGAATGAGAGTCCCCCTTCTATGCAATTAAATAAAAGGTTTGTCCCACCTTGGCATAAATACTATATGGTAAACCTGAGGTGATAAGTACAGCACAATAACATTTGTAGAAATGATAGTATGCGAAACTAAGGGGCAAGAAAACGTGGTCTAGTAGATAACATTAATCCCCAAAGAGTTGGGATAAAAAGAAAAAAAAATGGAAAAAAGAGGGCTCACCTCCCCGGCCGCGGAAGATCAACCCTCCCTGTGAAGATCAAAACAGTGTCCAAATATATGCCAATTGACACGCAATAGGGAAATAGGGAAATATATAATAGTGTTGCCCAAAGCGTTATAATAACAACTAAATAAATATTAAAGTCAGGCAGTACTCAAAGACCTACATAAGGGACATATGCGTTTAGCAGCTTATGTTGCAAACATGTAAACATGCATTCGAGGGGAGGGGGGAGAACAAGAGGAGAAATACACAAGAAAATAAACTGACATATATATAGGCTGAAATATGAACAATTTTAGTGTCCTCGTTCAGGCAGTAGAACTGATCTTTAACTAGTCCGGGAGCAAATTACAGTGGTGTGAGGTGAAATACTCTGTTACCCTACTCCGGTTTTTGGTGAAGTGTAGAAAGCCCCAATTGATTCAAGTTGGTCACCGGGTTTCCCTAAAGACAGTAGTAGGTCGTTATAGCGATTGATCCCTGAGTTTGACGTTGGGGATAGATGTTGAATAAGAAATCTCTTGTGCCCATAGTTCTTAGCCACATCTGCTGGAATGAGGCTGGAGGAGGGTGCTACAATGCTGTGTTTGTCGGTTCTCTGTAAGGTAGCGTTACTTATAATGGCCCTCTTAGGCTCCACGTCCTTGACTGACCCATCGCCCCCCCACAGAAGACAAGGCATCGGATGCCACGTCTTTTTGATCTACATCCAGAGTAGTTGTTAATTGCTGGGGCCCCAAAGCACTACCACATTTATCTGCTGTAGGAGTGTGTTCCAGCCGGGTAGCTAGGATCCATGGATGGCTCCAGGGTTGAACGCCATGTGCAGTGTCTTCTCAAAGTCAGCGCGGTAATCCATGAGCAAATAGCTCAGCTGCTCCAAGATTTCAATAGCACCCTCCATATCGATCCTCTCTGTGAGATGCAAAGCGGGCATATTAAAAAAAAGAATTGTGCAATTTTAGCAGTGATTTGCAAGATAACACTGCGAGTAAAGACAGAGAAGGTGCTCTGCCGGGGGGTCTAGTGAGAGGCCGTAACCTCTAGTGAGATCCAGGAGGCTTAAACATACTCCTATGATAAAGAGAATGGTTTCAATCTGTAGTGTATGCTCTGCTGTAAGATATATGATGTAAATCTGCATTCAGTCAGGCTGTAAAATTTAGCTTTTGAGAGATTTGATTCCAAGAGTTGGAGCAGTAAGCAAACATGCGACCTATCATGGCCGCCACCCGGAAGTTCCCCCATGTACATTTATTTTTATTAAGGCAGTGACCAAATTATAAGCCATGAATATATATAGTTAAGTATATGCGGTCCATTTACAAACTTAGCTCCTCCCTTTAAATAAATGAAAGATATAAATTCTACAAAGAGATACAAAAATATAACAAAGATTGACAGTTTGTCATCAGTATGAGAATCTATTTGCAGTTTTGCACTGGGCAGGGAATGGGGCGGTTCTCTCCCGCACAGGGTTAAAAGCAAATGGAAGAAAATATTAAGGCAAGACAGAAAGCTGACTCCTCCTCTGGCAGATCTCCTCCTGCAGCCTGCACAGTCCCTGCCCTAGAGAGAAACTGAAAAAGCAGAAGGGAGCAGCTCAAGGAACCAAGGAAGCATTATTTTGACTGTTGCATCTAAACAATGAGTTATCCAGGTTATCCTCCTATGAGCGGCTTTCCCCCAATCCCCACAGCTAATAATCCATGGGGGGCACCTGGAGGGAACCCTCCTCCTCTTGGACTCGATAGCATGGCGGCTACCTTTGGTCAGCAGTACAACCCACAGAGCTATATGCAAAACTCAGGGTATCCTCCAGCTGGTTTTGGAGGTATGAATCCAGGCCCAGGAATGTACCCACAGACTGCAGGTGGTGGATATGGGGCACCTCCAGGTGGTGGATATGGGGCACCACAGCCTGGTCAACCACAAGTTCCTTCCTATGGCATGTTCCCACCAGCTAGTGGAGGCCAACAGCCACAGATGCCAGGATATAATCAAGGATATCCCTCAGCCCCCCTGCCTGGTCAGCCAATGCCATCACATGGGCATCCGCAAATGCCAATGCCTGGTCAGCAACCCATGCCAGTGCCTGGACAACCACCAATGGGCATGCCTGGACAGCCTCCAATGACCTACCCAAGCCAGCAACCTGTTCCAAGTTATCCTGCAGGACCAGCTGTAAATCCTTCTATGCCATCGTACCCATCCCCAGGAATGCCAGCTGTCACTCCAGGGAAGGTTGCGAAACGAGGAACCATAACAGATGCACCAAACTTTGATCCACTTAGAGATGCTGAAGTGCTCAGAAAAGCCATGAAAGGATTTGGAACAGATGAACAGGCCATTATAGAATGTCTGGGGAGCAGGTCAAATAAACAGAGACTGCAGATTGCACTATCCTTTAAAACGGCCTATGGAAAGGATTTAATAAAAGACCTGAAGTCTGAGCTTTCTGGAAACTTTGAGAAGGCAGTCCTAGCGATGTTGAAAGCGCCTTCAGTTTATGATGCTTATGAAATCCATGAAGCCATTAAGGGTGCCGGCACAGATGAGGCTTGCATCATAGAGATCCTGTCATCACGCAGTAATGCAGAGATCCAAGAAATCAACAGGGTGTACAAAACAGAATTTAAGAAGACACTGGAACAGGCTATTAAGAGTGACACTTCCGGTCACTTCCAGAGACTGTTGATTTCACTCTCTCAGGGGAACCGAGACGAGAGCAGCCATGTGGACATGACATTAGTCCAACGTGATGTCCAAGAGCTGTATGCAGCTGGGGAGAATCGCCTGGGCACAGATGAGTCCAAGTTCAACGCCATCTTGTGTGCTAGGAGCAGACCACATCTTAATGCAGTTTTCTCTGAATACCAGAGGATGTGCAACCGTGACCTTGAGAAAAGTATCTGTCGTGAGATGTCAGGGGATCTAGAGAGTGGCATGCTGGCAGTCGTGAAGTGCCTTAAAAACACTCAAGCATTCTTCGCTGAACGTCTTCACAAAGCAATGAAGGGCGCTGGCACAAAAGACAAGGCGCTGATCCGTATCATGGTGTCGCGCAGTGAGGTGGATTTGCTGGATATTCGCACAGAGTACAAGAGGCTTTATGGAAAGTCCCTGTACACAGATATCACGGGCGACACATCTGGAGATTACCAGAAGATGCTTCTGAAGCTTTGTGGTGGGAACGATTAAGCGGTGCCTTTTTCTACGTGGGACAGAAAAAAACCTTGCATATCGTTTGTCTGCTCAGTTCTTTATTCTGTTCATATCAATAGTTTGGTGCCTACCAGAATGTACTTAGGGGGACATGCATCCCAAAATGTTTCTTTCATTATTCAGATAGATCACACCATTTTAAACTTTCCAGTGTATTTCTATTATCTGGTCTGCTTGGTTCTCTTGGTATCCTTTGTTGAAGGAGCATCAGTTCATTACTGGGAGTTAGCTGAAAGCCAATGGCAAGATGCAAATGTGTGCAGCCACCAATCAGCAACTTCTGAGTCTACCTAGGTATACTTTTCGGCGGGGGATACTAAGAGAACAAAGCAAATTGAATCGTGGAAGTAAATTGGAAAGGTATTTAAAATTGCATGCTGTGTCCAAATCCTGGAAGAAGAAAATTTGGGTTTCATGTCCCTTTAACTAAGTGCACCCAACTACAACCAAGTCCAGTGCAATATCTCATTAGCTTGTAGTGGCTTAGAACTGTCCTTATATTTACCCAACTGTGTATACACACATGACAGGCACATATTGACACACACATGTATAGCACCTGTCTCCAACACAAATTCTTCAAATGTCCAACCATATTGCTGTTTCCATTATCTACAGCTCTAGAAAATACAGTTTTTGCTTGCAATTAATATAGATTAACATTTATTGTTTTGTGACATTCTGCAAAATATGTATCATATTTATGTACTTATCTAATGGTGCAGAGGAGGAGCTGAGCAAACGTACACCTTTGCTGTTCTTATTTTGAGGTGACCATAGTTGCCTCTATCTTATTTCTTTACAAAAAAGGTTTTCAGCCTGGAATATCAACAATATTTTTCTAACAAATATATAAAAATATAGATCTCTTAGGGGGAAAAAAGAAACATAAAAAACCTTTTGCAACATAGATCACAGCTTCACTTTATGCCAAAGCAAAATCTTCTAGCCACAAAAACGTACACCTACATATACATACACAATTCCACATGTTGTAGACTGAATGAAGACTTACAGGATTCACACAACGTGCTTGTAAGTGCATTTTACTCTGTCCTTTTAAGAAAGAGAGTGTATGACCTGTTATTTTATACTATATATTTTCTATGTACTTGACATTGTCGTCATAATACCGGAGGTGCCTAAAATATGTTGCTTTGCTGTAAAAGGATAAATCATAAATAATATTCTCTGGCAACAGTTTAACATGCTGTAAAACCAACCCTTCTGGATGTCATACTGAGACAAGTCATAAATTCATTACACCACATTGTGTCTATATTGTTTATTGTCCGTAGATGTGCACAACGAATATTAGTAAGGAGTTAAAGCTTGTTTTACTATCAAAACACTATAAAACGTTGTTTAAACCAAAAAAAAAAAAAAAAAAATATAACAAAGATTTTTTTTTAAATGTAAGAAATAGTTCACTTTCATGGCACAACTCACAATCGCAATCTTGTGGCCAATAAGTAAAAAGTACAACCAGCTATACTTAACATTGGGTGCTTTACTCCAAAAAGTTAATTAGTATTCATCCAATCACAGCTTTACAGATCTACACACATCAGTGAATGGCTGTTAGAGATCAGGGCGGCGTTACAATTCAGGATAAATTGGGACACAGGACACCCACAAAGGGTCTTACTCTAACTGAAAGTGGGCTGAAAGCACTGTCCAAAAATTCTCTGAAAGAGAACATTGAATCCTGGTGGTACCCATCTTATATTTTTAAAATCCTTGGAATCTTTTGCCTGTTTTTCCTGTGGACTAAGAGATTCTGTGGAACCGGATACAGTGGGAACATACAGCTTGACTAGAGGCTTGGGCCGTGATCCGATAAAACTCTAAAAATTTTGCGTGGGTTTGGTATCCTATATACGGCGTAACTTAGAAGTTACGCGCGTATATTTCTGCCTTCGCCCGTCGTTTTTTGGCCCATAGACTGACATACAAAACACGTGCAGTTTGGTATCCAATATACAGCGTAAGGACTTACGCGCGCAGATTTCAGAAAATCTACTCCATTCTCATCTCGCCACAAATTGCAGGCACAGGAACCCTTGCACTGACTTAGAAACCAACGTAACTCTCTGAAGGCCTTACAAATGCATGCTTAACAATATACATAGCAGCAGCTTGATCACAAATAGTTAACCTCTTAAAAGCATTTATTATTCCTGCCCCTGCAAGTGTGTCAAACCAATCACAAACAGCACAACCTCTCACCTGCAGCCTTAAAACACCTGGAAATGCACACCCTCATTAGCCACCATGTTTACCTTGCAATATATAGCATTCAGAGAGAGACAGCGTCGTGGGGCACAAGGGGTGCTGGAACCCCTACAAGCCCCTGTTTTGGATGGTATCCCTGCTGCTGAGGTCCCTGGTCATGGTGCTGTAGCCGTCCCTGCTCCTGCTGCTGTCCCTGCTCCTCCTGCTGTTGTCCCTGTTCCTGGTGCTGCCCCTGTTGCTGCAGCTGGCCATAGGCCAGCAGGACCTATAAGACGAAGGCATCAGCAGAGGGGAAGAGCACCAAGGATACACAGGGTTAGGGTCACCCTGTTTGGGATGACAGAAGTGGAGGTCAGGGAAAAATATCGCTTGACTTCTGCAAGCCTCATTGACCTATATGAGGTCTTGAAAGATGATATTGACGCTCAAGCGAATAGGAACCGAGCTCTGACTGGTATGCAGAAGCTGTTGTGTGTTGTACACTTCCTGGCAACTGGCTCATACCAGTCAACAGAGGGGCTTGTGTCTGGCCTAGCGCAGTCTACCTTCTCCAGGATTCTAGGGGAGGTTTTGATTGCTCTAGATAACCAGACATAACAATACATTCATTTCCCCCGTACCCCCCCAGGAATGGAACCGTCTTAAACAAGGCTTCTATCGACTGGGGGGTATTCCCAATGTCATGGGGGCAATTGATTGCACACATGTGCGTATTGTGGCCCCACATGAGGAGACAATCCTCTATATTAACAGGAAAGGGTTTTACTCGTTGAATTGCCAGATGGTCTGCGATACCAGTCTGAAATTCATACATGTGTATGCAGGCTTCCCAGGGAGTGCACATGATTCCTACATCCTGCGCCAGACCTCCTTATTCCAGATGTTTGAAAATGGAACACTCTCGGGAGGATGGCTGCTTGGTGAGTACCTTCATTCTGTCTGTATATTTCTACTAAAGGGACACTAAACACATGTTTCAGATAGAGAATACAATGTTAAACAGCATTACAATTCACTTCTATTATCTCATTTGATTTATTCTTTAGATATCCTTTGTTTAAAAAATAGCAATGCACATAGATGCCTCAATCATATGAGGCTTCTATGTGCAGCCACCAATCAGCAGCTAATGAGCATATCTAATATGCTTGTCAGCAAATGTTATCAAGAGAATGGAGCAAATGACATAATAGAAGTAAATTATAAAGTTGCAGAAAATTGCAGGTTCTTTTTAAAGGGACAGTCTAGTATAAATTACACTTTCATTATTCAGATAGGACTTTTAATTTTAATCAACTTTCCAATTTACTTTTATCATCAAATTTGCTTTTTTCTCTTGGTATTCTTAGTTTTAACTAAACCTAGGTAGGCTCATATGCTGATTTCTAAGTCTTTGAGGGCTGCCCCTTATTACATGCTTTTTAAATCTCTTTTCAACACAAAGAGACAGAAAGTACACGTGGCTATATAGATAACACTGTGTTCAGGCACAGGGGGTTATGTAAGATCTAGCACAAAACAATGCTAAATTTAAGACAATAGATAATAAACAGTCACAGTCATGTGATCAGGGGGCTGGAAGAAAGTTCCTAGATACAAGGTAATCACAGAGGTAAAAAGTATATTAATATAACTGAGATAAGGAGCAGTCTGCAGAGGCTTAGATACAAGGTAATCACAGAGGTAAAAAGTATATTATTATAACTGTATTGGTTATGCAAAACTGGGGAATGAGTAATAAAGGGATTATCTATCTTTTAAAACAATAACAGTTCTATGGTAGACTGTCCCTTTAACTCATGAAACAAGAAATGTGTGTTTCATGTCCCTTTAAAGGGACAGTATACTATAAATAGGTTTTCACTTAAAAATACATTTTCTTAAAATGGCATGTTCTATCTGAATCATTAAAGGGACACTCAATCAAAATTAAAGGGACAGTCTACACCAGAATTGTTATTGTTTTAAAATATAGATAATCCCTTTATTACCCATTCCCCAGTTTTGCATAACCAACACAGTTATAATAATATACTTTTAACCTCTATGATTATCTTGTATCTAAGCCTCTGCTAACTGCCCCTTTATTTCAGTTCTTTTGACAGACTTGCAGTCTAGCCAATCAGTGCCTGCTCCCAGATAACTTCACGTGCACAAGCACAGTGTTATCTATATGAAATACGTGAACTAACACCCTCTAGTGGTGAAAAACTGTTAAAATGCAATCTGAAAGAGGTGGCCTTCAAGGTCTAAAAAATTAGCATATGAACCTCCTAGGTTAAGCTTTCAACTAAGAATACCAAGAGAACAAAGCAAAATTGGTGATAAAAGTAAATTGGAAAATTGTTTAAAATTACATGCTCTATCTGAATCATGAAAGTTTATTTTGGCCTAGACTGTCCCTTTTAAACTTTCATTATTCAGATAGAACATGCCCTTTTAAACAACTTTCCAATTTACTTCCAATAACAAAATGTGCACAGTCTTTTTATATTTAAACTTTTTGAGTCACCAGCTCCTACTGAGCATGTGCAAGAATAAGTGTGTATGCATTTGTGATTGGCTGATGGCTGTCACATGGTACAGGGGGAGTGGAAATAGACATAACTTTTAAAATTGTCAGAAAAAAAATCTACTACTCATTTGTAGTTCAGACTAAGTGCTATTGCATTGTCTTGTTATCTTGCATTTGTTGATTATGCAAATCTACTGTGTTGACTGGTCCTTTAAAATATAATTTTGGTCTAGACTAATCCTGGCATAAAAGTAGATTGCTTACAATGCACCAATTTAATGTTTTGGTTAAATATATCTTTTAAATTAAATCCATGTTATGTCCCTTTAAGCACATGATGTACCTGTAGTAATCAGAATACATATGTTACATGACAGGTGACGCAGGGTACGGCTGCAGACCATGGCTATTAACCCCCTTGGTGCACCCCATTACAGAGCCACAACTCAGGTACCAGGAGGCCCACATAAGAACAAGGAATGTCATCGAAAGGAGCTTTGGCCTATTAAAATCCAGATTCCGGTGTCTGGATGTTACAGGCGGAGCTCTACAGTATAACCCCAACAAAGTGTGTTCCATTGTCAATGCTTGTTGTATTCTACACAACATTGCTGTGGACACACGTTTATTGGGGGACATTGACCAAGAGCAGCAGCAGCAGCTGGTTCCTGTACCTGAGGATGTGGACAGGGGGACACTGAGGGGGAATGAAGTGAGGGATTATGTCATCCGGGAATACTTCACCTGTAAGTTACTTGTTCATAAGTACAGTAAACCGTAACATTCACATGTATTATGATGTTTGACAGTACCTCACCAACCATTGCATGTGTATATATCATGTCTTGCAGAATTACATACTGCCGATTTCCACTGCATGTAAGTGAAACTACTACATCCCACCCCTTTCCCTTAACCACCCTAATTACTAAAAATGTTTTATTTGTTTAATTCATGTTTAGGTCACTATGATTTATTGACTATCATTAAGAATGATGAAAATGGATGTTTATACCTTATGTTCACACCTTCTGTAAATACATTATTAGTTAGCTATACACATGTGTCAATTTATATTGGATGTGAGAAACCTTGATTTACATCTTATAAGTGAATATTACTATATGTACCCTTCATACACAACTATGTGATGTGGTTTATAGAACAGGAATATGTCATAAACATGATAATAATACCTTTTTGGGCCATTTCCACACAGGTCTTATTATATGTTTTAACAATATTACTGTACTAAAACACACCTCACATGGATGTGGATGACAATTATATGTTAAATAACAGAGGGCAAGATTTATGGTCAACTATAAGAATATTTTTTTTTTCTTTGCTTCTTGGATGAGGGTTCTGAGGTAACTGGAGTGGATCTCCTGGTTCTTCTGGGTTGTGCGGATTCAGATGATTCAGCTGGAGTGCTGGCCACAGATGAGAGGCTGGAGGCAATGTCCTGCTGGTGTGTGAAATGCTCCACCAACACACCCAACAGTTGGTTTTGTTCCCGCCTTCTGTTGTCAGTCTGCATCTGCATATCCGAAAAAACTCTCATCATCTGAGACTGGTTTTGGACTATACCATTTAAAGATGCTGCCTTATCCCGTTGCAGCTCAATGGAACACTGGAGTAAAGTCTGTTGGCTTCTGTAAAACCTGCGTTGGTCTCTCCTCTCACAGCTTGCTATGAGCCTCCTCTGGAGGGAAATGTATTTGTCGCCCAGGGCAGAATACAGAGGATCTACAGGCTGTTCACCAGCAGGGATTATAGGCGCAGGTTCACCTCTAGCTGCTGTTGCATTTGGAACTATGACAGCTGGTGCTGCAGGAGGAACTATGACAGCTGGTGCTGCAGGAGGAACTATGACAGCTGGTGCTGCAGGAGGAACTAGGACAGCTGGTGCTGCAGGAGGAACTAGGACAGCTGGTGCTGCAGGAGGAACTACGACAGCTGGTGCTGCAGGAGGAACTACGACAGCTGGTGCTGCAGGAGGAACTACGACAGCTGGTGCTGCAGGAGGAACTACGACAGCTGGTGCTGCAGGAGGAACTACGACAGCTGGTGCTGCAGGAGGAACTACGACAGCTGCTGCTGCAGGAGGAACTACGACAGCTGCTGCTGCAGGAGGAACTACGACAGCTGGTGCTGCAGGAGGAACTACGACAGCTGCTGCTGCAGGAGGAACTACGACAGCTATATGCTCCTCTTCAGATGCTGGAGCTCTTCCAAGGGAAGCAGATGGTGGAGCTCTCTGGGTGGACTGGTAGTCCCATTGCTGACTGGTGTGCAACCACTCAGCATGTCCAGTTTGCATGTCCTGTGCATAAAAGCCCTGACTGGCCTGATATTGGGGGGGGGGTAAAGACATCTACCCTTTGGGCCTGACTTGGCTCCCCCTCAAAGCCAAAAGAATAATCCTCCGGCCAGGGCTCATCTTCCAATGTTGGTGGCATGACGTCTGGGTCCTCAACAGAGGCAATCCAACCTAGCTCATGCCTGGGAGCATACTGTCCTTGTTGATGGATTCTCTAGACTGGTGGTTGTGGTGGAGGCATTCTCTGGACTGGTGGTTGCGGTGGATGCATGCCCGTTTGCACCCTGGTGACAGGAGGTTCTGTGGAGGAGTCAAATGATGAGAGGTATTAGTACAATCATATATATATATATATATATATCCATGAGGGCATACAATGTACATTGATACATGCTAGGGCCTATACTCATTCTCATGTAAAACTCTATAACATGCATGTGCACATTGTGATTTGTGATATAAGGGATTTTAATATGCAAAGTATACATGTATGTGTTTCATACAATAGTTATATGTACATGTCAGTGATGGAGAAAATGTGTTCTTTAAGTGACACTATGGTCACACAATTTCCTTTAGCCTGATGTAGGCACATAACGTGCTTCCTTGAGCTGAACGTATTGTGATGGCTATAGTGTCCATTTACTGAAAACTCTACATGTGGCTTGTGGCCTGTGTTACTCTGAGACATGTTAGTATTTAACTATTCCACCTCATATCATGAATTTCAATGTGTTAAGTAGCATTAAATGGATATTAAACACATTTTTATTTTTTCATGATTCAGCTAGAGCATGCAATTCTAAACAACTTTGTAATTTACTTCCATTACCTAATTTGCTTCATTCTCTTGATATTCTTTGCTGAAAAGCATATCTAGATAGGCTCAGAAGCTGCTGATTGGTGGCTGCACATCAATGCCTCGTGTGATTGCCTCACTCATGTGCATTGATATTTAATAAACAAAGAATATCAGAATAATGAAGCAAATTAGATAATAGAAGTAAATTGGGATGTTGTTTAAAACTGTATTCTCTATCTGAATAATGACATAAAAAGATTTGGTTTAATGTCCCTTTAATGTGAAATATAATTGTAGATGTTTTTGTTAGTAGGCCAAATACCATGCTCCTCATTGTGTACATGAATGTGTGACATTAAAGGATGTTATATCTCAAATACATATAATACTGGTGTGTGGGATGTTACTCACCAGCATGCTGTGCTGATGTTGCAGCCCCTGAGTCACGAGCCCCTGGAAGTCCACAGACTGCTGTGACGCTCAGGGACCTGCGAATGATCTCCTGCCATTCATTATATTCAGCCTCCTGGGGAGGACCACCGCCTGTTCCCCTCTGGTACATGGCTTCTTGGCCCATTTTCTCCTTCACCCGCCTCTTGCAGTCGTTCCATCTTTTCTTTATCCCATCGACATTCCTCCTCTGCTGGGCCATGCTGTTGACTGCCTCCTCGACCAACAGCCATACATCCATACGCTTTCGGGCAACTCTTTTGCCCTTCTCTTGGCCAAAGAGGGCAGTGTGGTTCTCCATGACAGCCTGGACTAGCGCTAGATTTTCAGCAAAAGAAAAGTTCGGGCACCTCATGCGCTCATCATCCGTGGCTGCCTGGCTTCCTCCCTGGGATGTCCCTGGTGTGGGTTCCTCCCTATCCTCTCCCTCCTCCCCCCTTCTATCCCCATGTGCACCCTCTGTCCCTCTTCTGAGTGTGCCTGGTCTTGGGGCAACCCCACTCCCATCCTCCATTCTGGCTCTCCCTCTCCCCACTCCACTTACTCCCTGACGGGGACCCTGCTGCTCTTCCTGTCCATAATCCTCTCCCTGCAACTCCCCTCCCCTCCTCCCCTCCGCCCTAGCTCTCCCTGTCATCCTCAAACTACACACACTCACACTCACTCCCACTTCAATCACACACAATCACAACCAAACACTCAGCCTATCACACTGTAAAAGATAAATAAAATGTGTGAGGTGTTATATAAAAAAAAGTGTTGTGTATTTTGTATATGTGTGTCTGCAAAATGTGTTCAATATGTAAAAAAAAGTGTAAGTAAATGTAAAGGCTTAACTAAACACAAATCCAAAAATCTGACCTAGCTAACTGATGAAATGCGCCTCTCTCACTGCTCATACTAATAATCACTGTACTCACTGTAGTGTGCTGTAGCTCCAAGAACCAACCAAACACACTAAAGAGAATGGCGGCTGCGCATGGGTTTATGTATGGATTTTGAATCGCGTAATTACGTGGCGCATCTTTTAGAACTGGCGGTTATTTTTTACGATTCGTAGCTAATTTGCATCAAACTACTCTTTATTGAGACTTTACGTGAACAAAATACTGGCGTAAGTACTTGCGACGACTAAAATGTGTATTTGCGCACATTTTAGTTGATCACTGGTTTTTCATACTTACGGCAGTTTAGCATCTGACGGCGCAGTATATTGGATAGCTCGAGTTTGGAGGTGAAATTACGGGCGGAGCGAGTTCCCTCGCTTGCGCCGAAAACTACGCCGTATATCGGATTGCGCCCCTGGAGAGCAAATATTTGTGGGGAAGTATAAAAAGTCTACTTATATTCAAGCAGTTATTGCATTTAAAGTCTTTATTGAGATAGGCATGATATAAATTATAAGCCCATTTATATATATGTACTACCCCTATAGTATGGTTTATATTGTCTAGGAATCTAATTCACCTAACAATACAAGAAATCCTTTCATAGATATTGTGAAGTTATTAATTTTAGTTTGTTATAAGGAAAGCTCTGGGCATTGTGTTTAATTTTAGTGGTTTTGTATTCTCTAAGGCTGAGACCTGTTGAAGCATTCACAAAGGGTTGCATGTGTTCATTAGCTGTGCATACTCATTCTGAATCTGACTAATTGCTATAAATTGTAAAGTATCAGGATATAATTTTATTGGTAATATTTGGCTAAATTTGTATTAAATAACAGTTGCCAGTAACGCATATCGCATAGTTGGTTCATGCTGGTTTATTTGCAATGTTATAGATTTCACTGTTAGATTGGTACCTATTGGGTTAAAACTAAGCAAAGTAATATATTTTATTTTATAGTGTGTCAGAGAGCCTGTTTTGTGTATAATTAAATGGTATATCGCTTGTTAATATCTTGTTTAATGTTTAATAAACCTGTATATATTTATCCTAACTGAATCCTCTTTACTCCACAATTATAATTCGCCGTGTTTAAAAAGATATCACCTGATCAGAACTACAGTAAAATAATACAGATATATGGGAGGTTACTGATGAGACAATAGTAAATTATTTTGTAACCTAGGATATACTAAGACGTTGGAGGTTACTGCTGAGATAGTCATAAATAATATTGTAATCTAAGATATATAACACTTCTGTCTCAATTTATTTTGGACTTCTCGGAGGTAGATCATTTTTGCAACGATTGAAGATCTATATTAAATTCTCCAGCCAAGATGATTCTCATTTTTGACCAGCCTGTGAGGAGGTTGGAAATATTGCGGAAAAAGATATTCTGCTTTTCATTTGGTGCATAGATGTTACATAGTCACACATCAATACCTTGGAATTGTCCATCTACTAATATATATCATCCATCCCTATCTATAATTGTTTTCCTATGTACAAAGTGTAACGATGAATTAATCTATAATGGACACTCCTCTGTATTATCTGAAGTTACATGATAGTGTTGTGTATATTCTCTAGACCCATATTTAGGTGTCTATGATATAAGAAAGTTAGATTGAGATTCTTGGAGAAAAATAATATTTGCTTTGAGTTTTTGGGTTATATGGCCGTCCGCCTTTTAACATCCTAGTTAAGACCCTTCACATTGTGAGAGATTAAATTGATCCTAGGAATAGTCATTTCCTTGTATATAATTTATAGTAGCAAGTGCAGTGCATTATGTGATGTCTCTCATAGCATTACCAATCATTTTTGGGTAGGTATCCTAGATTATCTAATGTGGAAGGACTTCTAAAAAAATACAAAGGACAGCCGCCACCTCTGAGGGCCCCTCCCCCGTATATCCCCCCGAAATCTATTAGATAAATGTTACGGTATCAACCCGGATACCAAGGGTTAATACCAGATGAACAATGTCCTGAATATGGGATCAGCAACCCACAACCCAGCGAATTCCCCCCTCAAACATGAGACCAGGCTCCACATTGAAGGTTAAAACAGAATGAACTTTATTGAAGGCTATATGCCCAGTATTTATGCAGGTCTGACCCCAGATGGGGGGTTGAAAGAATATTGTACATTAGATAGAGGGAAAACGCCCTTTGACATGCCACAATAGAATTACATTACTTAAGCAGATAAGCAAGTTAAACACAAGACACAATTGAGCCCTTCTTATCACTTGGGCGTCTGCTCTCTGGATGTGATTAAACAAAGTGAAAGTTTATCACTAAACTTAATTACAGTACACAATAGCTGAGGCTAGCAACCTTGTCTTTAGAAAATAGCTTCTTAAAGCTGAACAAAGTTAACTCTTTCAGTACTGACAGAAGGGTCTGTCACATAGCTCCCTCCTAGTGGAACACTCCGGCAGACCCGGCTTGACCCTTTGGCGGGTCAACCTGGGGATGACCGGACTAGGGTGGTAGGCATGTCAGTTTGGCTTACCGGGCCGGTAGCTGATGGTGAAGTTATAGGGTTGGAGGGCTAAACTCCACCGCAGCAATCTGCCATTGTCTCCTGAGACCCGGTTAAGCCAGACTAAGGGATTGTGATCCGTTATGAGAGAGAATTCTTGTCCGTATAGATAAGGGTTCAACTTCTTCAGTACCCAGACCAGGGCTAAACATTCCTTCTCTACTGCCGCATAGCTTACTTCCCGTGGTAACAACTTTCTGCTTAGGTATGTGACAGGGTGCTCTCCTCCATCCTCCCCAACTTAGCTCAGCACAGCCCCCAGTCCATACATGGAAGCATCTGTATGAATGAGAAAACGTTTGTTAGGGACTGGGGCAGCCAAGACAGGGGCATTCACAAGAGCCTGCTTCAGTGTCTGAAACGCGGCTTCACAAACTGGAGACCACAGGACCTGTTTGGGGAGGTTCTTTTTAGTCAGGTCAGTCAGGGGCTTGGCGATCGTACTGTAGTCCGGGACAAAACGTTGGTAATAACCGGCCGTCCCCAGGAAGGCTAGCACTTGGGTCTTAGTGATAGGTGTGGGCCAGTTAGCCACGGCCTCTACCTTGGCTGGCTCCGGTCTCTGTCTCCCACACACCACTCGGTGACCCAAGTACTGTACTTCAGCCATACCTAGATGGCACTTGTCTGGTTTCAAGGTCAGGCCAGCGGCCCGAATCTTGTCCAGAACCACCCCTACATGGATTAAGTGTTCTTCCCAGGACTCACTGTAAACCGCAATGTCATCCAGGTATGCACAAGCAAATTCCTGGAAGCCATTGAGGAGTCTATCCACCATACGCTGGAAGGTAGCCGGAGCATTCTTCATCCCAAAGGGCATGACCTTAAACTGGTACAGGCCGAATAGGGTGATGAATGCCGACTTGGGGATAGCATCCTCGGCCAGGGGAATCTGCCAATAGCCTTTACACAGGTCTATGGTGGTCAGATAGCGTCCCCTAGCAATATGGTCTAGTAATTCGTCTACCTGGGGCATCGGGTAAGCGTCAGTGGTGGTCCTTTCGTTGAGCCGCCTGTAGTCCACACAGAACCGGGTGGTCCCATCTTTCTTAGGTACCAGGACTACAGGTGAAGCCCAAGGACTATCGGAGTGCTCAATGACTCCCATCCAAGCCATCTCCTGTATTTCCTTCCGCATTCCTTCTCGGACTGCTAAGAGGATACGGTAGGGAGGCTGTCGCAGGGGACTCTGTCCAGGGGTCTCTACCTTATGTACAGCTAGAGTAGTGTAGCCGGGCTCTTGGGAGAACATTGCCTGCTTCTCCCACAGGAGCTGTCTTGCCTGTACCTTCTCGGTAGGATTTAACCGGTCCCCTAGCTGTACAAGACTAGTGAGGTCAGTCTGGGGGTCCTTCTCTGATAAGTCGGGCAGGGGTAAATTCTCTGGGTCGTCTGCAGCAGGGGCACACACTGCAGCGATATCCTCTGGCCTCTCCTGATACTCCTTTAGCATGTTCACATGAAAGGATCGCTGGATCCTTTCATCTGCACAGCTGGCTATAATATAGGTAGTATCACACACCTGAGATAACACCTTATACGGGCCCTGCCAAGATGCTTGCATCTTGTTGGTCTTCACAGGCTTGAGCACCAAAACTTTCTGTCCCACCTGGAAGACCCGCTGCCGGGCACCCCGATTGTACCACCCCTTCTGTCTCCCCTGGGCCACCTGGAGATTCTATCTTACCAACAGGGACAGTTTCTCCATGCGGTCCCGGAGTTCCAGGACATATGGCACTATGGGGATCCCCTCCTGCTCTGTCTCTCCCTCCCAGTGTCCTCTAATGAGATCCAGGGGTCCGCGGACCCTTCTCCCATAGAGTAACTCAAAGGGAGAGAACACAGTAGATTCCTGGGGCACTTCTCTGTACGCAAATAACAGATGAGGCAGGAATCGTTCCCAATCTCTGCAAGTGTCAGTAAAGGTCCTCAGCATCTGCTTGAGGGTGCCATTAAAGCGCTCGCAGAGACCGTTAGTCTGTGGGTGATAAGGCGAACTGAGCAATGGTTTAATGCCGCACACCTTCCACAGCTGTTGGGTGAGCACAGAGGTAAACTGGGTCCCCTGATCAGAGAGAATCTCCTTAGGGAACCCGACCCTGGTAAAAACCTTAACCAGGGCGTCAGCTACTGTCTCTACCTCTATATTCGACAGTGCTACTGCCTCTGGGTAACGAGTGGCATAGTCCACCACAGTGAGAATATACTTCTTACCTGATGGACTAGCCCTGGCCAGTGGACCCACAATGTCAACGGCTATGCGGGAAAAGGGTTCCCCAATGACAGGCATAGTCATAAGCCTAGCTTTTGGGTGATCCCCCTGCTTACCCACCCGTTGACAGGTGTCACAAGTGCTACAATATACCCGCACATCTCGGTTAAAATTGGGCCAGAAGAAATTCTGGGTGATCCTATGAGCTGTGCGGCGGGACCCTAGATGTCCAGCTAATAGTACATTGTGCCCAATCTGCAGAATCTCTTGCCGGTATTTCGCAGGCACCACCAGCTGCCGATTCTGTCATCTTCCTTACACGTCGCTCTTCATCTGCTGCACCTCTCTGCCAATCTCTTCACTGGCTTCCTCTTGCCTCTAGGATAAAACACAAAATTCTCACTCTGACATACAAAGCCCTTAACTGCACTGCTCCCCCCTATATCTCAGACCTTGTCTCCAGATACTCTCCCTCCTGTCCCCTTCGCTCTGCTTATGACCTCCTACTCTCCTCCTCTCTTGTTACCTCATCACACTCCTGTTTACAGGACTTCTCCAGACTGGCTCCCATCTTGTGGAACTCTCTGCCTCGCTCCACAAAACTCTCCCCTAGTTTTGAAAGCTTAAAGCACTTCCTAAAGACTCTACTGTTCAAGGATGCATACAACCTACGCTAACCTTTCTTTATACCAGTTCCTCTCCTCCATCGCTATCCCCTGAACCCTCTTAGCATGTAAGCCTAAGAGTCCAGCTGTTTGTAGATCACCTTCTTAAGAGCTGACTACAACAGTGCAACGCTTGGCAGGGCTCTCTACCCATTTGATCCCTATAATTGTTTTGTTGTACTGCGCCTTTGTTTATAGCGCTGCGGAATCTGTTGGTGCTCTACAAATAACCGATAATAATAATAATATATTTTTAATTTTAAGGCTGAGACCTGTTGAAGCATTCACAAAGGGTTTTGTGTGTTCATGAATCTGATTAATTGCTATAAATTGTTAAGTGTCAGGATATAATTTTATTGGTAATATTTGGCTAAATTTGTATTAAATAACAGTTGCCAGTAACGCATATCGCATAGTTGGTTCATGCTGGTTTATTTGCAATGTTATAGATTTCACTGTTAGATTGGTACCTATTGGGTTAAAACTAAGCAAAGTAATATATTTTATTTTATAGTGTGTCAGAGAGCCTGTTTTGTGTATAATTAAATGGTATATCGCTTGTTAATATCTTGTTTAATGTTTAATAAACCTGTATATATTTATCCTAACTGAATCCTCTTTACTCCACAATTATAATTCACCGTGTTTAAAAAGATATCACCTGATCAGAACTACAGTAAAATAATACAGATATATGGGAGGTTACTGATGAGACAATAGTAAATTATTTTGTAACCTAGGATATACTAAGATGTTGGAGGTTACTGCTGAGATAGTCATAAATAATATTGTAATCTAAGATATATAACACATCTGTCTCAATTTATTTTGGACTTCTCGGAGGTAGATAATTTTTGCAACGATTGAAGATCTATATTAAATTCTCCAGCCAAGATGATTCTCATTTTTGACCAGCCTGTGAGGAGGTTGGAAATATTGCGGAAAAAGATATTCTGCTTTTCATTTGGTGCATAGATGTTACATAGTAACACATCAATACCTTGGAATAGTCCATCTACTAATATATATCATCCATCCCTATCTATAATTGTTTTCCTATGTACAAAGTGTAACGATGAATTAATCTATAATGGACACTCCTCTGTATTATCTGAAGTTACATGATAGTGTTGTGTATATTCTCTAGACCCATATTTAGGTGTCTATAATATAAGAAAGTTAGAATCTTGGAGAAAAATAATATTTGCTTTGAGTTTTTGGGTTATATGGCCATCCGCCTTTTAACATCCTAGTTAAGACCCTTCACATTGTGAGAGATTAAATTGATCCTAGGAATAGTCATTTCCTTGTATATAATTTATAGTAGCAAGTGCAGTGCATTATGTGATGTCTCTCACAGCATTACCAATCATTTTTGGGTAGGTATCCTAGATTATCTAATGTGGAAGGACTTCTAAAAAAATACAAAGGACAGCCGCCACCTCTGAGGGCCCCTCCCCCGTATATCCCCCCGAAATCTATTAGATAAATGTTACGGTATCAACCCAGATACCAAGGGTTAATACCAGATGAAAGATGTCCTGAATATGGGATCAGCAACCCACAACCCAGCGAATTCCCCCCTCAAACATGAGACCAGGCTTCACATTGAAGGTTAAAACAGAATGAACTTTATTGAAGGCTATATGCCCAGTATTTATGCAGGTCTGACCCCAGATGGGGGGTTGAAAGAATATTGTACATTAGATAGAGGGAAAACGCCCTTTGACATGCCACAATAGAATTACATTACTTAAGCAGATAAGCAAGTTAAACACAAGACACAATTGAGCCCTTCTTATCACTTGGGCGTCTGCTCTCTGGATGTGATTAAACAATGTGAATGTTTATCACTAAACTTAATAACAGTACACAATAGCTGAGGCTAGCAACCTTGTCTTTAGAAAATAGCTTCTTAAAGCTGAACAAAGTTAACTCTTTCAGTACTGACAGAAGGGTCTGTCACATAGCTCCCTCCTAGTGGAACACTCCGGCAGACCCGGCTTGACCCTTTGGCGGGTCAACCTGGGGATGACCGGACTAGGGTGGTAGGCATGTCAGTTTGCCTGGACAATCCATCTGCATTCCCGTTTAGCTTACCGGGCCGGTAGCTGATGGTGAAGTTATAGGGTTGGAGGGCTAAACTCCACCGCAGCAATCTGCCATTGTCTCCTGAGACCCGGTTAAGCCAGACTAAGGGATTGTGATCCGTTATGAGAGAGAATTCTTGTCCGTATAGATAAGGGTTCAACTTCTTCAGTGCCCAGACCAGGGCTAAACATTCCTTCTCTACTGCCGCATAGCTTACTTCCCGTGGTAACAACTTTCTGCTTAGGTATGCGACAGGGTGCTCTCCTCCATCCTCCCCGACTTGGCTCAGCACAGCCCCCAGTCCATACATGGAAGCATCTGTATGAATGAGAAAACGTTTGTTAGGGACTGGGGCAGCCAAGACAGGGGCATTCACAAGAGCCTGCTTCAGTGCCTGAAACGCGGCTTCACAAGCTGGAGACCACAGGACCTGTTTGGGGAGGTTCTTTTTAGTCAGGTCAGTCAGGGGCTTGGCGATCGTACTGTAGTCCGGGACAAAACGTCAGTAATAACCGGCCGTCCCCAGGAAGGCTAGCACTTGGGTCTTAGTGATAGGTGTGGGCCAGTTAGCCACGGCCTCTACCTTGGCTGGCTCCGGTCTCTGTCTCCCACACCCCACTCGGTGACCCAAGTACTGTACTTCAGCCATACCTAGATGGCACTTGTCTGGTTTCAAGGTCAGGCCAGCGGCCCGAATCTTGTCCAGAACCACCCCTACATGGATTAAGTGTTCTTCCCAGGACTCACTGTAAACCGCAATGTCATCCAGGTATGCACAAGCAAATTCCTGGAAGCCATCGAGGAGTCTATCCACCATACGCTGGAAGGTAGCCGGAGCATTCTTCATCCCAAAGGGCATGACCTTAAACTGGTACAGGCCGAATGGGGTGATGAATGCCGACTTGGGGATAGCATCCTCGGCCAGGGGAATCTGCCAATAGCCTTTACACAGGTCTATGGTGGTCAGATAGCGTCCCCTAGCAATACGGTCTAGTAATTCGTCTACCCGGGGCATCGGGTAAGCGTCAGTGGTGGTCCTTTCGTTGAGCCGCCTGTAGTCCACACAGAACCGGGTGGTCCCATCTTTCTTAGGTACCAGGACTACAGGTGAAGCCCAAGGACTATCGGAGTGCTCAATGACTCCCATCCGAGCCATCTCCTGTATTTCCTTCCGCATTCCTTCTCGGACTGCTAAGGGGATACGGTAGGGAGGCTGTCGCAGGGGACTCTGTCCAGGGGTCTCTACCTTATGTACAGCTAGAGTAGTGTAGCCGGGCTCTTGGGAGAACGTTGCCTGCTTCTCCCACAGGAGCTGTCTTGCCTGTACCTTCTCGGTAGGATTTAACCGGTCCCCTAGCTGTACAAGACTAGTGAGGTCAGTCTGGGAGTCCTTCTCTAATAAGTCGGGCAGGGGTAAATTCTCTGGGTCGTCTGCAGCAGGGGCACACACTGCAGCGATATCCTCTGGCCTCTCCTGATACTCCTTCAGCATGTTCACATGAAAGGATCGCTGGATCCTTTCATCTGCACAGCTGGCTATAATATAGGTAGTATCACACACCTGAGATAACACCTTATACGGGCCCTGCCAAGATGCTAGCATCTTGTTGGTCTTCACAGGCTTGAGCACCAAAACTTTCTGTCCCACCTGGAAGACCCGCTGCCGGGCACCCCGATTGTACCACCCCTTCTGTCTCCCCTGGGCCACCTGGAGATTCTCTCTTACCAACAGGGACAGTTTCTCCATGCGGTCCCGGAGTTACAGGACATATGGCACTATGGGGATCTCCTCCTGCTCTGTCTCTCCCTCCCAGTGTCCTCTAATGAGATCCAGGGGTCCGCGGACCCTTCTCCCATAGAGTAACTCAAAGGGAGAGAACCCAGTAGATTCCTGGGGCACCTCTCTGTACGCAAATAACAGATGAGGCAGGAATCATTCCCAATCTCTGCAAGTGTCAGTAAAGGTCCTCAGCATCTGCTTGAGGGTGCCATTAAAGCGCTCGCAGAGACCGTTAGTCTGTGGGTGATAAGGCGAACTGAGCAATGGTTTATTGCCGCACACCTTCCACAGCTGTTGGGTGAGCACAGCGGTAAACTGGGTCCCCTGATCAGAGAGAATCTCCTTAGGGAACCTGACCCTGGTAAAAACCTTAACCAGGGCGTCAGCTACTGTCTCTACCTCTATATTCGACAGTGCTACTGCCTCTGGGTAACGAGTGGCATAGTCCACCACAGTGAGAATATACTTCTTACCTGATGGACTAGCCCTGGCCAGTGGACCCACAATGTCAACGGCTATGCGGGAAAAGGGTTCCCCAATGACAGGCATAGTCATAAGCCTAGCTTTTGGGTGATCCCCCCGCTTACCCACCCGTTGACAGGTGTCACAAGTGCTACAATATACCCGCACATCTCGGTTAAAAATGGGCCAGAAGAAATTTTGGGTGATCCTATGAGCTGTGCGGCGGGACCCTAGATGTCCAGCTAATGGTACATCGTGCCCAATCCGCAGAATCTCTTGCCGGTATTTCGCAGGCACCACCAGCTGCCGATTCTGTGAAGGGGCAGTACTTTTCTGGGCAGGTTTGGGGATTCTATATAGCCTATCCCCCATCCACTCATAACGTTCCCCATCTACTCCCTCTTCTCCGGTGTCTGCCCTAGCCCTGTACTTCTGAAGGGTGGGATCCTCCCGGGTTTCCCTCCCGTACGTCTCTGGGGTATCCCAGCCTAAGGGGGCCTGATCTAGGGTACAAGTCAGGGAAGAGGATCTTACCTGGGTCTCAGCAGCAGTTGGGTCGGTCTCGGCGGCACGGGCCTGAGCACGGGTAGTCACAGGGTTAACATCAGCGGGACCCATTGGAGCATAGGCAGAAACAAGGGGGGCCAAGTCATTTCCAAGGAGAACATCAGCTGGTAAATCCTTCATGACCCCCACATTCACATGTCTAGCGCCCACTCCCCAATCCAAATGTACCCGGGCAACAGGTAGGCGGAACACAGTGCCCCCTGCCACCCTCACAGCCACAGTGTCTCCGGTGTGCTGGTTCTCGGACACCAAGTTCTTTTGGAGCAAGGTCATGGTAGCACCAGTATCCCGTAGACCACTGACCTCCTTCCCATTCACTTTAACCAGTTGCCGGTGCTGTTGTTGATTATCCCAGTGGACCGCTTGCCCGGGGTCCGCTTCATGTAGGATGCCCCAGCATTCTTCCCCCTCTACGCAGTGGGCAGCAGGCTGAGGGTTACATGGGATTCCGCTGACGGGTCTCCTCCAGGACTGTGCTTGGTTTGCGGTGTTCAGGGGACACTCCGATTTTTTGTGCCCAAGTTGCTTACATCCAAAGCACCGGATAGGCTGTGAGTAGTCCCGTGAGTGGAACCGGGCTGTCTGAGGGTGGTTCGTGGCTGAAGGCGGGGTGGTATAGCGGTGCGCCGGGGGTTGGTAACTGGCAGCTGCTGGGGTGGCTGTGGGTCTGTACTCCACTCTGGCAGGGGGCTTAGTGGTAGCACTGTCCAGTTTGCGGGCATCCGTATACTCATCTGCCAGGTGAGCAGCTTCATGCAGGGTGGAGGGTTTACGGTCCCGAACCCACTCTCTAACTCCTGCTGATAACTTGTCAAAGCAATGTTCCAACAGGAATAGCTGCAGCACCTCTTCCCCAGATACGGCTTGGCACCCAGCCATCTAGTAAGATGCTGTGCGGTGCACCTTACATGCCCACTCAACGTAGGAATCACCGGCTAATTTAACAGTGTCTCTGAACCGCCTCCGGTATGCCTCCGGTGTAACCGCATACCTGGAGAGCAGAGCCTCTTTTACAGTATTATAATCCCCGACTTCCTCATCTGGAATGGCCCGAAAAGCCTCACTGGCCCGGCCGGATAATTTCCCGGATAATATCGTGACCCTGTCCTCTGCGGGTACCTGGTGTAGTGCACATTGCCTCTCAAAATCCGCAAGGTACCCGTCAATCTCTCCTTCTGTTTCCAGGAAGTTTTTAAAAGCTGCAAAATGTACTTTTTTCTTTTCCACTGGGGTGGCTGTGACTTGGGCTGCTGCAGCGCCGCTTTGGCAAAGTAGGTTGGCCTCCACAGCGGCTATGACCCGGTCGATAATTTCCGCGGACGGGTTGGGGCCATAATGTGCCAGTCTTATTTTAACCGCCCGGTCAAAGCTTGCTTCTTCGGGGGTTCTGTCTGATATGCTGGACTCATTGGTTCCTTCGGGCCCTTGTACTCCGTCCATCTCGGTCAGTCTTGTAATAATCTCCCTCTTCCTGAGGTTACTGGTTTGTTGGCCCCGTTGTTCTAGCAGGTCTTTAAGGGTAGCTCTTTTTAGCCTTTCATACGGTATTCCCATTAGGTCTGGATGTGCAGTTGCTCTTCTGGGTGATAAGGATCATCCCGTCGCTTGCCACCAATTGTTACGGTATCAACCCGGATACCAAGGGTTTATACCAGATGAAAGATGTCCTGAATATGGGATCAGCAACACACAACCCAGCGAATTCCCCCTTCAAACATGAGACCAGGCTCCACATTGAAGGTTAAAACAGAATGAACTTTATTGAAGGCTATATGCCCAGTATTTATGCAGGTCTGACCCCAGATGGGGGGTTGAAAGAATATTGTACATTAGATAGAGGGAAAACGCCCTTTGACATGCCACAATAGAATTACATTACTTAAGCAGATAAGCAAGTTAAACACAAGACACAATTGAGCCCTTCTTATCACTTGGGCGTCTGCTCTCTGGATGTGATTAAACAATGTGAATGTTTATCACTAAACTTAATAACAGTACACAATAGCTGAGGCTAGCAACCTTGTCTTTAGAAAATAGCTTCTTAAAGCTGAACAAAGTTAACTCTTTCAGTACTGACAGAAGGATCTGTCATAATAAATAATTGTTGTGGTGGAGTAAACCTTTGTCGTACAGCAATACAAAAACAATACATTACTTTGTAAAAACAAGGAAAAACATATACCAACTTTGAATAAAATTAAATATATGGCATGTAATAAACTTTGCATATTAAATATCAAGGGGAGTGAAAGATTATTAAGGAAAATAGTGATCATTTAAGAAGTGTGTTTAGATGGATCTTGTCCAGGACCTCTTAGTTCAATATGTCAGTTTTTACCTTAGAGTTGCTTCATTTTAGGTCCCAATCAATGAGATTATTTCTTTACCAAGTCTCTGATGGTCTCTAATTTCAAGTTTTAGGCCTTTCCTTAGTGACTCTAGACCAGTTCGATTTTTTGGACGCAAGTTGAAAATTTGCTGCATCAGCTGGGTCCGTAGCCAGTTGTATTTCTGTAACCTCAAAACCAAGGAGCTTACATATACCTGGTATTTCTGTAGCTGATATGATAGTAGCCATTTTTCCATCTTTGAGTATATTCAGAGCAAAGGGGAAACCCAATCGGTAAGGGATCTGGTTTTTCCTAAGCAAAGACGTTAGAGGCCGAAGTGTATTTCTTCGTTGTAAGGTTCGGATACAAAGATCTTGAAAGGATTGAACTTTTCCTTGAAATTTGAAAGTAGGATTATTTCTGGCTGCGTTCTTTGTCTGGAAACCTGAGGAATTTAACCATTACATCCCTTGGTGGTAGCTCACTCTATCTCATATTCTGTTTCGCCCATATCTGCCGTGACAGCGTAAAGGAGTCATTGGAGATAAGGAAGGAGATCTGCGGTGGTAACTGCTTCAGGTATCTCTTTGAGCCTAATGTTGGAAGATATGGAGAATAGGAGTAAAATTCTATCTTGTCATGCAAATCCATTATTAATTGCTGTTAAAAAGAACGTGATTGTGAGATCATGAAAACATCATCCCCAATTCAGCTATATCATTTTTAAGGTCTGATAAACTGTTAGTGACCGTGGTAGATTGTCAATCTTGTCCCACAGCTTCTGAAAGTTAGTTGCTATGTCCTTTTTGGATACTAGGGAATGTAGATCAGTTTTTGTCACTAGAGTTTGAGCATCACTGGTAATTCTTGTTTTTTATTCATTTTTATAGGTTTAAAGTATGTGTCCATAGGTGCAGGTTTTGTAGCTTCCTGGTCGTCTTTATCAGTCTATACAGCAACCTTGTAGTAGTGTAATTAGGTCAATATCATGTGTGTGGGGTATAGAATATTCACTAAAGTTCTCCTTAAAGTTAGGGGAAATATCTATGAAACCCCTGTGTGATGAATATCAGAGTAGAATTGTGTAGACAGCTTTGCTCCAAGATCAATAAAACTCTACAGATTTGTTTCTGTTTATTTATGGTATTTAATAGTTGCGTTCCAACTTTTATACTGTGGGAGATGTATTAGAGAATCTCCAGCCATAAAGCTATATCGCAAGGTGTATTTTTATCTTCTGTTTGCCCTTGTGTTAATCCTACTCAGGGATATATTAATAGGTTCTGGATATGTCTAGTAGTTTCAATAGGCTTTTGTTAAGTTCTAGTAGAGATTAATGAGGTACCATGTCTAGATCAAATAATTTGTGCATTTAATCTCTCTGCACCCTCCGGTGTTAATCTTGTTAGTAGCTGAGATATAAGGAGAACATACCATTTCTGCGGTGCAGTCCTGCCCGGTGAAGAAACGGTGTGTATGAATGTATGGGCCGCATTCGTTGTCATGTAAACTTAATTGCAACGTGTTAGAGGTAGTGTTCGCAGTTTTTTAGATCACAGCATCGTAGAATGCTTTTTTTTTTAATCTCTGCTGAAATCAGGAATTTATTTCTTCAGGCTGCTTGCGATGATTGGTCGCCCCTTCGCGCTGTTGTGTGAGCCGAATGGGGAACCAAGATGGCGCAGGGTTACGTTAGCGATGCAGTGTCTCCGCTTCCTTTCTGCCCGATATGAAGTGTTCTGGTAAGCACGCCGTACAATACTCGTCAGGATTTGTTCACAGCCTCTAGACTAGTAAGTGGTAGATCCCCACATCAGAGAGTTCTGCTAGTTTTTACCTTTTTGGCTTGTTCACTGAAAGGAGCTCAGCACTCACGCATCCATCTTTGAACGCTGTTCGGTTCCTTCCCCTTACTATCACTTTAAGGTGATACCCAAATGTTGAAGCAATGAAAGTGATGCAGCATAGCTGTAATAAGCTGACTAGAAAATATCCCCTGAACATCTCTATGTAAAAAAGGAAGATATTTTACCTCAATTTACTCAGTAGCCACATCCCATTGTAAAGGGACTTTAAGCAGCCAATCAGGATACTAGTCCAACGACTTGTGCATCTGACATGTGCAGCACAGTCATATTATTTCCCTATTCCATTTAACCCTTTCGAGTTGACACTAAAGTGTTAACATCGGGAAATAAGTTCTGATGTCAACACTTACTGCAAAAATGAAACCACCCAATCCTCAATGCGATCATGTGACTTGATTTCCTCAAAAGGAGGAGGCTGCCAAACGCCTTATAAGGTAGGACGTTCCATGCCCAGCGCTGTTAGGACAGCATGGAACATCCTTATGGCATGAAGGGGTTAAGGAAGTTTAATAGGAACAAGGAGAGAGAAGATAGACAGTTACAGAGCACTCAAAGGATACTATAATAATAATGAAAAGCAGGGAAGGCTGCCAAAAACCAGTGTACTATTAAAACTTAACATTTATTAGGTACTGTTAAAAATAAAAAGATAAATAACAGTGTAGTTGTAAGTAAAACCTAAATTAAAATACAAACAAAGAGAAAGCCAGCATATCCAGGGGATGACCATCAAAAGGATTCTTCTATATATAAGAAATTATGAGACTTAGTATATAGTAATTGCACAGAAATGATCTATAAATCTATATATGTGCAAGCCAGAGGTATAACCTACTAACAGTCAGAGCAAATACTAAGGTAGTATAAATATAGTCAGGGGTAAACGATAGTACCATAGGTAAATATGTATATAGTAGATACCCTCAGGCAGGTGTGCACCAGAAAAGGCTCACGAATTGCACAAAAACTATCTAAAAAAGAGGATTAACCTCACAACGTATGGAGCTATCTGTGTGCAGTATTGGAGCGGTGCAGACCGGTCTAAGTAGTCACTACAAAGTACCAATATGACACAAAATGAGTTTACCGAAGACAACAATATCAATGTATATGATTATTAACCAATATGAGGGATAGCTGAGCTCTAAAGGCGCCTGATGCGCATTTCGCCGTACTCGGCTTTCTCAAAGGAAGTTTACTATGAAATCTCACAAGATCACAATAAGGCAAAATATAACCTCAGCAATGATAAATGTCATGTTCTGTCTCAGGATATCATGTGAGAGACTCATTGTCTGGAACAGTTGCTTTAAAGGAAGATTAGTAGAAGCCATACTGATTGAAAATGAAAACAAATTTATTTAAACAACAAAATACTTTGTTTAAGCAAATACTTGCAGAATATTTAAATATGCTACTCAGGTATGTTAAGACCACATACAGCTGGAGTGAAAATAAACAAACAAAGTAAGCAGAGATGCAGATTCAAAAAGGAAAGTCTTTCTCCTGGTAATAACTGAAATGTAAGATTTGCACAAGGCAGAAAACAACTTGTAAACAGGTAGCAGGTTTAAAGGTAAAGTCTTTCTCCTGGTAATTGCTGAGTGCAGGATTTGCACAAAGCAGGAAACAAACTTGAAGATTGGTAACAGGTTTAAAGGTAAAGGCTTTCTCCTGGTAATACCTTGTAAACAGGTGCAAAGGAAATCTTTCTCCTGGCAATGGCCAAGTGCAGGAATTGCATAAAGCAGGAAACAAACTTGTAGATTGGTAACAGGTTTAAAGGTAAAGGCTTTCTCCTGGTAATACTTTGTAATCAGGTGCAAAGGAAATCTTTCTCCAAAGAAGTACAGGAAACAGGTTCTGACTTGACAAAACAGATCCAATGTGAAGACACTAATGCAGACTAAAAGCCATCCTTAAATAGGGAGGTTTTGCACAGGGTTGGTTCTGATTAATTCCAGAATTGAGAACACCTGTGTGTTGCACAGGTGTAATAACAAGTAAGGCAAATAGTTATTTATCAGATCTTTTAAGATCCCTGCTATTGCTAGAACTGGCTGTGGCTCAACATGTAAGCAAACAGAAATAGCAACCACAGAGCCACAGGTTCAAATCCCCACACAGCCCCTCTTAGCAGAATGCCTCCCAGACCTTTTCTTTTTCTTTTTAATCTGGAGACTTGGTTCCTGACAGATGCCCCCTCCAAAGAGCGCACTCTGGGCGCTCAAAGCCTGTTCAAACATCTGAAGGTGGGATTTACTAACAAGTGTTCCATTTGAAGTCCTAATACAATCAGACGGAATGGATTCTTTGCTTGGAACAGCTGCCTGAGATTGGGGACCCTTAGAAGATATCCCTGTAGGCATAACAAGAGCTGAAAAACCAAGACAGTTTTGATTTAGAGGTTCCTGATTATACCCAGCAGCTTGCAATGGACTGGCTGATGGGCAGGGTACCTCCGGGTAGGAAAAGACCTCTCCTTCAGAGTCAAGGAATTCGTTATCTGGGTCATATCTGCCTGATGGGTAGAGTACCTCCGGGTAAGGTATGACCTCTCCTTCAGAGTCCAGGAATTCATTTTCTGTGTCATTTATATCCAATTCAACCATCTCATCCAATTCTTTCTCAGTCAATGAGTAGCTGGGTGAAGGTGGTACAAGGAGGTGTGGATCTTTAGAATTGGCAGAGTCTGATTCAGCTGGAAGGTTTGTCACTTTTATGTCTGATGAGTGACTTTTGTTAGCTGGATCTCCAGCCAGGGCAGAAACAAGGTAATGTGCAGGATTTCCAGGAGGTATTTTTGCAGAGTTCCCCAATGTGGTTGATGCAGAAACAGACGCAGTGGTATGGGTAATGGATGTAGTTGGAGTTGTACTCCCAATGACCATCTGTTTCAAATCAGGTACCATTTCTTGAAGTGTGTTAGAAACGGTTGTTTGTAGAATAGATGTATTCTCCATAGCTGGGTCATCTCCAGGGGTATCATACAGTTTGCTAGTGGAAGTATAATTTGTTCCCTTAACATCAGAGTTCATTTTCAACTTGGCTGTATCTTGACTTGATCCTCTAGGAGGTCTTACTGGACACCCTGTGATGCGGTGACCAGGTCCCCCACAATAGAAACAGAGGTTAAGTTGTCTTCGCCGAATTTTCTCCTCTTCTGTTAAGGGTTCTTTAAAACCTTTCCTTGTTTGGGAGGTAACTTTAGACAAGGTTTCGGTTGGGAGAGATAACATTTCCACCAGCTCCATAAAGTTAATGAGTATGTCCTTAATAAACTTTAACACTGAATCCAATACAGCAATAATCCCAGAGGGCTCTCTTTTATGGTCTTCACATTCTGTCATGTTCTGTCTCAGGATATCATGTGAGAGCCTCATTGTCTGGAACAGTTGCTTTAAAGGAAGATTAGTAGAAGCCATACTGATTGAAAATGAAAACAAATTTATTTAAACAACAAAATACTTTGTTTAAGCAAATACTTGCAGAATATTTAAATATGCTACTCAGGTATGTTAAGACCACATACAGCTGGAGTGAAAATAAACAAACAAAGTAAGCAGAGATGCAGATTCAAAAAGGAAAGTCTTTCTCCTGGTAATAACTGAAATGTAAGATTTGCACAAGGCAGAAAACAACTTGTAAACAGGTAGCAGGTTTAAAGGTAAAGTCTTTCTCCTGGTAATTGCTGAGTGCAGGATTTGCACAAAGCAGGAAACAAACTTGAAGATTGGTAACAGGTTTAAAGGTAAAGGCTTTCTCCTGGTAATACCTTGTAAACAGGTGCAAAGGAAATCTTTCTCCTGGCAATGGCCAAGTGCAGGAATTGCATAAAGCAGGAAACAAACTTGTAGATTGGTAACAGGTTTAAAGGTAAAGGCTTTCTCCTGGTAATACTTTGTAAACAGGTGCAAAGGAAATCTTTCTCCAAAGAAGTACAGGAAACAGGTTCTGACTTGACAAAACAGATCCAATGTGAAGACACTAATGCAGACTAAAAGCCATCCTTAAATAGGGAGGTTTTGCACAGGGTTGGTTCTGATTAATTCCAGAATTGAGAACACCTGTGTGTTGCACAGGTGTAATAACAAGTAAGGCAAATAGTTATTTATCAGATCTTTTAAGATCCATGCTATTGCTAGAACTGGCTGTGGCTCAACATGTAAGCAAACAGAAATAGCAACCACAGAGCCACAGGTTCAAATCCCCACACAGCCCCTCTTAGCAGAATGCCTCCCAGACCTTTTCTTTTTCTTTTTAATCTGGAGACTTGGTTCCTGACAATAAAGCTGGTTGGTTGTTGTTTTTTCCAACCTGCAGATAACAGTAGCTGAAGTATATAAGTATTTTGTCCCTTTAATACAATATCAGAAGGTTCCTTGAAGAAGACACCATAATAAGGCAGGCTGACATGCACATAAAGGCAATATAAACACCTTAATAAGTAAGCAGCATAAGCATACATTAGACCAAGGAAAGGTCTACAAACAAAAAATCGACTTACCAAAATAGCCAGACAAGCACAATCTTCGTGGGTAGGAGAAAAATCCTAGCAACAGTACTCTGGATCACCCAGAGAAGTCCCATACCAAGGTATACAGAAGGCTCAGATGCTCAAACGAGACCCCCATGACATCGCTTCCAGAGGACATCATGGTAAGATGGCAGCCCCCACTAAGAACTCTTTGTTACAGAACCCACCGCCTAGACACCACACCAGTTCCTTAATGAAAAAAATCCAGTGGCGCATCAAAAGGTAAGCAATAAAGGAATTCTGCTCACTAGGGGTATTCAGAAAATAGCCTTCAATTTGCCTAGAGGAAGCCAGGTATGCTCATACATGTGGAGAGGGTATCCTAGTCCTGTCAACCTAATGGCTACATTTAAGTGGGAGGAGGAGGGGGCGGCACCCAAGGAGGATACCTATATACAGTTCTGTCACTGGTATTACCTGGGAGGGCCAAGATATATACTTTGTAAAGGTAAAAGCTTAGGATGTGTCTGTTCTTTCCGAGGGGGAATCATGGATGAAGATAAAATGTTGAATGTGCATTACACTTGAATCAAATGCCATTTTATTAGTTTGATTGCTCAATATACCAGGAATTTCCATTGACTAATGATTTGCTGTCCAGCAGCTACTTTCTCACTGATATGGTTTGTCTTTATATAATTGTATCTCCTATCCTCTCAATGTGTTGTGGGAAGGGAGCCAATGAGGTGTCTTACATAGAGCTGTGCACAGGCAGAGGGTCACATAAGAGTGAAGGGTTGGCTATCGCTTCCTGAGGCCCCATGCTTCCTGCAAAAGACTGACTTCTATCTTGTGGAACTCTCTGCCTTGCTCCACAAGACTCTCTCCTAGTTTTGAAAGTTTCAAGAGCTCCCTAAAGACTCTACTGTTCAGGGATGCATCCAACCTACACTAACCTTTGCTAACCCCAGTTCCTCTCCTCCTTTGTTAACCCCTTGAACCCCCTTAGCATGTAGTCTATAAGCCTAGCTGTTTGTAGGAAGAAGGCAATGGAGATTCTCCTCATATAGCAAAAAACTTCTCTTTATTGCATGACAGGATCAGACAGAGTTTAGGTTGCTTTCCTTGCTTAGGGTGTGTCAATTGCAGCTCTATAATTAAAAGCCCATATTTCTTGCATCCTCACACTGGTCATACATTTAAATGTAGAGATTATTTTACTTGTAACACCAATTATGTTGTTTATTTAGATAAATGCCCATGTGAGCGTGTCTATGTCGGTGAATCTACTAGACGCATTGGTGATCGTATTACCGAACATAAGAGCAACATAAGATGCAGGGTAACCACAGCCCAGGTGGCTCACCATTTTTTATCAGCAGGGCACCAAATTAGCCAACTTCGGTTCCAAGTTATCGAACAGATCAAAACCCCTAGGCAAGGTGGCAACAGGGATCTGTTGCTTAAACGGGAAACATTCTGGATCTTTAAATTAGATACCTTGGAACTGAGGGGGATGAATAGGGAAATCAATTGGTCAGTTTTTTATTAATACTACCTATGTTTATGTTTATCCTTTATTTCCCAATCACATGCATGAACGCTAATTTTTTTTTTTTAATGCTCATTATGTATTCTCTAATCTCTGTATATCATTTACATCTGGGATGATCAGTGTCTTCCTTGTAAACACAGATTTTCAATCCTTATAATGACTTTTGTTTTTGTTTTGAACCCTGATGCTTAGTGACCACTCGTAATGTGTTTCTTAAGAAATTAACTAATAAATTACTTAAAATTGCTAAATATCAAATGTATCTATACACCAAACTCGTGTAATTAGTAACTTTTGTATCAATACAGATTTACTATCAGATGTATAGCTGATATGTGTATATTTAGAATGTTATGTATATAATACTAGTAATATTGTATATATTTCTTTTTCCTTAGAGGTGTCAGGGGTTTTTCCCTGATCTGTTTGCCATGTGCTGCTGGCAGCCATTTTACTCACCTCTCTTCCTGACTCTGCTGCATACTGTGTGATGCTGCTCATTTCCTGCACTTCCTTTTATGGCCAGACTGGTGTACATCACCCATGTGACACAGGATGCAGTCTCAGAATTGTGATGTCATCACTTATTATTTAAAGGGCCTCTGTTCAGTATGCTTTGCCCTTGCGTTGTCTCAGACCTGTTTGTGAGAGCTCCTGTGTATTATCTGGCTGTCTGACGTCCCTCCTGGTTCCTGATCCCTGGCTTGTTCCTGACTCTGCTGTTCTCCTTGTTCCTGATTCCGGCTCGTCTGACTATTCGCTTTGGCTCCTGACTCGGCTCGTCTGACTACTAGTTCTGGTTTTGATTCCTGGCTTGTTATTTGACTTGTGGACTTTTTATTATTTTTTGCTATTAATAAAGGTGTGATTATTTTTGCACTTCTTGTCTCAGTCTGATTCCTGGCATCCTGACATTATGCAAGGGCCATGAATCCTGATGGTGCTAATAATCCACCTTTACCTGCCATAATTTCCAGGATGGATGAACAGGATCACCGTTTGGATCAATTTGCACTATCCCTGCAAACCCTGCTGACTCGCACTGCACATTTGGACCAAAGTGTCCCGCAAGTTATGGTTGCTCCTGTTTCCGCTGCTGCACCTAGTCCTACCAGAAGCATGTCCGGTTCTGCACCTCTACCTCAGCGATATGGAGGCGATCCTAATCAGTGAAGAGGGTTTTTGAACCAGAATTTACTTTGAGATGTTACCCCAGGCGTTTCCCTCTGACAGAGCTAAGGTGGGATTTCTCATCTTGTTACTCTCTGACACAGCTCTTGCCTGGGCTAATCCCTTGTGGGAGACTAATAAACCTGTGATTTCAAATTACCCTGAATTTGTGGCCTCCTTTCGAAGGGTATTTGATGTTCCGGCTCGCTCTTCCTTTGCGGCTAAATGACTCATGTCCATTCAGCAAGGTAGAAGATCTGTTGCTCAGTATGCCATTGTGTTCCGTACGCTTGCCGCAGAGGTAGGTTAGAACAATGAAGCCCTTGTTGCTGCCTTCTTTCATGGGCTCTCTGATGCGATTAAGGAAAAAGTTGCTGCCAGAGATTTACCAGAAGATCTTGAGGCATTGGTGTCTTTTTTGATCCTAATTGACAGACTAAGTGAGAGGCCCTCTTTCAAGGAGCGCTTGCGGAAGCCTCCTGTTCCATTGTCTCCTACGTGTTCGTTCCCACCCATGCCTCCCTCTCCTCCCATGCCTCCTGGTCCTGAGTCACCAGGTACTGCTGAGCAGATGCAGTTGGGATTCACGCATCTCTCCGCAGCAGAGAGGGCCTTTAGGAGGAGGGAGGGTCTCTGTCTCTGTTGTGGGTTACAGGGCCACCTTTTGAAGTCTTGTCCTACACGGCCGGGAAATGCTCACACCTAAGGTCCTGCCGGGGGCAAACCTTGGGTGGTTTATCTGCGTCCCCGGAACTGCTAAAAGGAGAAACGGTTGTCCTTTCCTGGGTGGACTCCTCCATAGTCACTCAGGCTCTTGTTGACTCCAGTGCTGCGGGCTATTTCATTGACAGTGCTTTTGTATCAAAGCACTCCATTCCTGTTTTGCCTCGCTCCGTTCCGCTTGCTATTGAGGCCATTGATGGCAGGCCCCTTCAGCCCACACTCGCTACTCACGAAACTGCTCCGTTATCCATGGCTGTTGGGGCTCTCCATTTTGAAACCCTCCAGTTCCAGGTGATAAACTCTCCGCATTTTCCTGTTATTCTGGCTCCAAAAGCACAATTCCAGCCTCGACTGGCGAAGGTCCGAAATTTTGTCGTGGTCTCTGCAATATATTTCCACTTGTCTTCGGAAACCAGTTATTAAAGTCTTGTGCACATCTTCGGTATCTCAATTGCCAGAGGAGTACCGAGAGTTCCTAGACATTTTTGACAAGGTGAGTGCCGGTACGTTGCCTCCTCACCGGTCTTACGATTGCGCCATAGACCTGCAACCCAGAGCCATTCCTCCTTGGGGCCGGGTTTACCCTCTGTCTGTTGCGGAGAATTGTGCTATGGAGGAGTATGTTGCCGATGCTCTGTCGCGGGGGATCATCTGCAAATCCTGCTCTCCTGCAGGGGCTGGCTTCTTCTTTGTGAAGAAAAAGGGTGGTGAGTTAAGACCATGCATCGATTATAGGGGTCTTAATCGTCTTACCATTAAGAATGCTTACCCTATTCCACTCATTACGGAACTCTTTGACCGCCTCAAGGGAGCTACGGTCTTTACTAAACTTGATTTGAGAGGAGCGTACAATCTCGTTAGGATCAAGGAGGGCCACGAATGGAAAACAGCATTTAACACCAGGAGTGGGCATTATGAGTATCTTGTAATGCCCTTTGGCCTATGTAATGCTCCTGCTGTTTTCCAGGAATTTATTAATGATGTCCTACAAGAGTGTGTTGTGGTGTACTTAGACAACATCCTCATACACTCACCCACACTTGAGGCTCATCGTTCTGATGTTACACGGGTTCTTCAGAGACTACGTGAGTAACCTTCCTAGGTTATGTTATCTCCGTTGCAGGGTTCTCCATGGATCCTGACAAGTTATCTGCAGTTCAGCAGTGACCTCGCCCAGTTGGTCTTCGGTCTATTCAATGTCCTCAGAGGCGGAGATTAACCCGACTCCAAATAAGCATGATGAATCAAAAGCTTTAACCAAGATGCCAAAGAAAAGGCAGAAGCCTTCTGACCTTTCCTAAAACCAGAAAAGATAACAAATAGACTAGAAGTCTGTCTGAAATCTGAGTAGCTTCAACATAATATTTCAAAACTCTTACCACATCCAAAGAAAATAAGAATCTTACCAAAGAATTCTTAAGATTAGGACACAAGGAAGGGACAATAATTCCTCTACTAATGTTGTTAGAAATCACAACTTAGGTAAAAATTGAAATGAGGACAGCAAAAACCACCTTATCCTGATGAAAAAAATCAGAAAAAGGAGATTCACAAGAAAGAGCAGATAATTCAAAAACTGTTCTAGCTGAAGAGATGTCTAAAAAGAACAATACTTTCCATGAAAGTAATTAATGTCCAAAGAAAGCATATGCTCAAACAGAAGAGCCTGTAAAGCCTTCAGAACCAAAATAAGACTCCAAGGAGGAGAAATTGGCTTAATGACAGGCTTGATAAGAACCAAAGCCTGAACAAAACAATGAATATCAGAAAGATTTAGCAATTCTTACTGTGAAACAGCACAGAAAAAACAGAATTTATGTTTACCTGATAAATTACTTTCTCCAACGGTGTGTCCGGTCCACGGCGTCATCCTTACTTGTGGGATATTCTCTTCCCCAACAGGAAATGGCAAAGAGCCCAGCAAAGCTGGTCACATGATCCCTCCTAGGCTCCGCCTTCCCCAGTAATTCGACCGATGTAAAGGAGGAATATTTGCATAGGAGAAACCATATGATACCGTGGTGACTGTAGTTAAAGAAAATAAATTATCAGACCTGATTAAAAAACCAGGGCGGGCCGTGGACCGGACACACCGTTGGAGAAAGTAATTTATCAGGTAAACATAAATTCTGTTTTCTCCAACATAGGTGTGTCCGGTCCACGGCGTCATCCTTACTTGTGGGAACCAATACCAAAGCTTTAGGACACGGATGAAGGGAGGGAGCAAATCAGGTCACCTAGATGGAAGGCACCACGGCTTGCAAAACCTTTCTCCCAAAAATAGCCTCAGAAGAAGCAAAAGTATCAAATTTGTAAAATTTAGTAAAAGTGTGCAGTGAAGACCAAGTCGCTGCCTTACATATCTGATCAACAGAAGCCTCGTTCTTGAAGGCCCATGTGGAAGCCACAGCCCTAGTGGAATGAGCTGTGATTCTTTCAGGAGGCTGCCGTCCGGCAGTCTCATAAGCCAATCTGATGATGCTTTTAATCCAAAAAGAGAGAGAGGTAGAAGTTGCTTTTTGACCTCTCCTTTTACCAGAATAAACAACAAACAAGGAAGATGTTTGTCTAAAATCCTTTGTAGCATCTAAATAGAATTTTAGAGCACGAACAACATCCAAATTGTGCAACAAACGTTCCTTCTTTGAAACTGGATTCGGACACAAAGAAGGCACGACTATCTCCTGGTTAATGTTTTTGTTAGAAACAACTTTCGGAAGAAAACCAGGTTTAGTACGTAAAACCACCTTATCTGCATGGAACACCAGATAAGGAGGAGAACACTGCAGAGCAGATAATTCTGAAACTCTTCTAGCAGAAGAAATTGCAACCAAAAACAAAACTTTCCAAGATAATAACTTAATATCAACGGAATGTAAGGGTTCAAACGGAACCCCCTGAAGAACTGAAAGAACTAAATTGAGACTCCAAGGAGGAGTCAAAGGTTTGTAAACAGGCTTGATTCTAACCAGAGCCTGAACAAAGGCTTGAACATCTGGCACAGCTGCCAGCTTTTTGTGAAGTAACACAGACAAGGCAGAAATCTGTCCCTTCAAGGAACTTGCAGATAATCCTTTCTCCAAACCTTCTTGAAGAAAGGATAGAATCTTAGGAATTTTTACCTTGTCCCAAGGGAATCCTTTAGATTCACACCAACAGATATATTTTTTCCATATTTTGTGGTAAATTTTTCTAGTTACAGGCTTTCTGGCCTGAACAAGAGTATCAATGACAGAATCTGAGAACCCTCGCTTTGATAAGATCAAGCGTTCAATCTCCAAGCAGTCAGTTGGAGTGAGACCAGATTCGGATGTTCGAACGGACCTTGAACAAGAAGGTCTCGTCTCAAAGGTAGCTTCCATGGTGGAGCCGATGACATATTCACCAGGTCTGCATACCAAGTCCTGCGTGGCCACGCAGGAGCTATCAAGATCACCGATGCCCTCTCCTGATTGATCCTGGCTACCAGCCTGGGGATGAGAGGAAACGGCGGGAATACATAAGCTAGTTTGAAGGTCCAAGGTGCTACTAGTGCATCTACTAGAGTCGCCTTGGGATCCCTGGATCTGGACCCGTAGCAAGGAACCTTGAAGTTCTGACGAGAGGCCATCAGATCCATGTCTGGAATGCCCCACAATTGAGTAATTTGGGCAAAGATTTCCGGATGGAGTTCCCACTCCCCCGGATGAAATGTCTGACGACTCAGAAAATCCGCTTCCCAATTTTCCACTCCTGGGATGTGGATTGCAGACAAGTGGCAGGAGTGAGTCTCCGCCCATTGAATGATTTTGGTCACTTCTTCCATCGCCAGGGAACTCCTTGTTCCCCCCTGATGGTTGATGTACGCAACAGTCGTCATGTTGTCTGATTGAAACCGTATGAACTTGGCCTTTGCTAGCTGAGGCCAAGCCTTGAGAGCATTGAATATCGCTCTCAGTTCCAGAATATTTATCGGGAGAAGAGATTCTTCCCGAGACCAAAGACCCTGAGCTTTCAGGGGTCCCCAGACCGCGCCCCAGCCCACCAGACTGGCGTCGGTAGTGACAATGACCCACTCTGGTCTGCGGAAGCTCAACCCCTGTGACAGGTTGTCCAGGGACAGCCACCAACGGAGTGAATCTCTGGTCCTCTGATCTACTTGTATCGTCGGAGACAAGTCTGTATAGTCCCCATTCCACTGACTGAGCATGCACAGTTGTAATGGTCTTAGATGAATTCGCGCAAAAGGAACTATGTCCATTGCCGCTACCATCAAACCTATTACTTCCATGCACTGCGCTATGGAAGGAAGAGGAACAGAATGAAGTATTTGACAAGAGTTTAGAAGTTTTGATTTTCTGGCCTCTGTCAGAAAAATCCTCATTTCTAAGGAGTCTATTATTGTTCCCAAGAAGGGAACCCTTGTTGACGGAGATAGAGAACTTTTTTCTACGTTCACTTTCCACCCGTGAGATCTGAGAAAGGCCAGGACAATGTCCGTGTGAGCCTTTGCTTGAGGAAGGGACGACGCTTGAATCAGAATGTCGTCCAAGTAAGGTACTACTGCAATGCCCCTTGGTCTTAGCACCGCTAGAAGGGACCCTAGTACCTTTGTGAAAATCCTTGGAGCAGTGGCTAATCCGAACGGAAGTGCCACAAACTGGTAATGCTTGTCCAGGAATGCGAACCTTAGGAACCGATGATGTTCCTTGTGGATAGGAATATGTAGATACGCATCCTTTAAATCCACCGTGGTCATGAATTGACCTTCCTGGATGGAAGGAAGAATTGTTCGAATGGTTTCCATTTTGAACGATGGAACCTTGAGAAACTTGTTTAGGATCTTGAGATCTAAGATTGGTCTGAATGTTCCCTCTTTTTTGGGAACTACGAACAGATTGGAGTAGAACCCCATCCCTTGTTCTCCTAATGGAACAGGATGAATCACTCCCATTTTTAACAGGTCTTCTACACAATGTAAGAATGCCTGTTTTTTTATGTGGTCTGAAGACAATTGAGACCTGTGGAACCTCCCCCTTGGGGGAAGCCCCTTGAATTCCAGAAGATAACCTTGGGAGACTATTTCTAGTGCCCAAGGATCCAGAACATCTCTTGCCCAAGCCTGAGCGAAGAGAGAGAGTCTGCCCCCCACCAGAGCCGGTCCCGGATCGGGGGCCAACATCTCATGCTGTCTTGGTAGCAGTGGCAGGTTTCTTGGCCTGCTTTCCTTTGTTCCAGCCTTGCATTGGTCTCCAGGCTGGCTTGGCTTGAGAAGTATTACCCTCTTGCTTAGAGGACGTAGCACTTGGGGCTGGTCCGTTTCTGCGAAAGGGACGAAAATTAGGTTTATTTTTGGCCTTGAAAGACCTATCCTGAGGAAGGGCGTGGCCCTTGCCCCCAGTGATATCAGAGATAATCTCCTTCAAGTCAGGGCCAAACAGCGTTTTCCCCTTGAAAGGGATGTTAAGCAATTTGTTCTTGGAAGACGCATCCGCTGACCAAGATTTTAACCAAAGCGCTCTGCGCGCCACAATAGCAAAACCAGAATTTTTCGCCGCTAACCTAGCCAATTGCAAAGTGGCGTCTAGGGTGAAAGAATTAGCTAATTTGAGAGCATGAATTCTGTCCATAATCTCCTCATAAGAAGAAGAATTATTATTGAGCGCCTTTTCTAGCTCATCGAACCAGAAACACGCTGCTGTAGTGACAGGAACAATGCATGAAATTGGTTGTAGAAGGTAACCTTGCTGAACAAACATCTTTTTAAGCAAACCTTCTAATTTTTTATCCATAGGATCTTTGAAAGCACAACTATCTTCTATGGGTATAGTGGTGCGTTTGTTTAGAGTAGAAACCGCCCCCTCGACCTTGGGGACTGTCTGCCATAAGTCCTTTCTGGGGTCGACCATAGGAAACAATTTTTTAAATATGGGGGGAGGGACGAAAGGAATACCGGGCCTTTCCCATTCTTTATTTACAATGTCCGCCACCCGCTTGGGTATAGGAAAAGCTTCGGGGGGCCCCGGGACCTCTAGGAACTTGTCCATTTTACATAGTTTCTCTGGAATGACCAAATTCTCACAATCATCCAGAGTGGATAACACCTCCTTAAGCAGAGCGCGGAGATGTTCCAATTTAAATTTAAATGTAATCACATCAGGTTCAGCTTGTTGAGAAATTTTCCCTGAATCTGAAATTTCTCCCTCAGACAAAACCTCCCTGGCCCCCTCAGACTGGTGTAGGGGCCCTTCAGAACCAATATCATCAGCGTCCTCGTGCTCTTCAGTATTTTCTAAAACAGAGCAGTCGCGCTTTCGCTGATAAGTGGGCATTTTGGCTAAAATGTTTTTGATAGAATTATCCATTACAGCCGTTAATTGTTGCATAGTAAGGAGTATTGGCGCGCTAGATGTACTAGTACCATGCTTACTCCCCTCACTTGAGGAATCATCTTGGGCATCATTTTCTCTAAATTTTGTGTCACATAAATCACATCTATTTAAATGAGAAGGAACCTTGGCTTCCCCACATTCAGAACACAGTCTATCTGGTAGTTCAGACATGTTAAACAGGCAAAAACTTGATAACAAAGTACAAAAAACGTTTTAAAATAAACCGTTACTGTCACTTTAAATTTTAAACTGAACACACTTTATTACTGCAATTGCGAAAAAGTATGAAGGAATTGTTCATTCATTCACCAAAATTTCACCACAGTGTCTTAAAGCCTTAAAAGTATTGCACACCAAATTTGGAAGCTTTAACCCTTAAAATAACGGAACCGGAGCCGTTTTTATATTTAACCCCTTTACAGTCCCTGGTATCTGCTTTGCTGAGACCCAACCAAGCCCAAAGGGGAATACGATACCAAATGACGCCTTCAGAAAGTCTTTTCTATGTATCAGAGCTCCTCACACATGCATCTGCATGTCATGCTTCTCAAAAACAAGTGCGCAATAGAGGCGCGAAAATGAGACTCTGCCTATGATTAGGGAAAGCCCCTAGAGAATAAGGTGTCCAATACAGTGCCTGCCGGTTATTTTACATAATTCCCAAGATTAAAATAATTCCTCAAGGCTATGTAGTATAAAATATGTTTATATATAAATCGATTTAGCCCAGAAAATGTCTACAGTCTTAAAAAGCCCTTGTGAAGCCCTTTTTTTCTTTCTGTAATAAAAATGGCTTACCGGATCCCATAGGGAAAATGACAGCTTCCAGCATTACATCGTCTTGTTAGAATGTGTCATACCTCAAGCAGCAAAAGTCTGCTCACTGTTCCCCCAACTGAAGTTAATTCCTCTCAACAGTCCTGTGTGGAAACAGCCATCGATTTTAGTAACGGTTGCTAAAATCATTTTCCTCTTACAAACAGAAATCTTCATCTCTTTTCTGTTTCAGAGTAAATAGTACATACCAGCACTATTTTAAAATAACAAACTCTTGATTGAATAATAAAAACTACAGTTAAACACTAAAAAACTCTAAGCCATCTCCGTGGAGATGTTGCCTGTACAACGGCAAAGAGAATGACTGGGGAAGGCGGAGCCTAGGAGGGATCATGTGACCAGCTTTGCTGGGCTCTTTGCCATTTCCTGTTGGGGAAGAGAATATCCCACAAGTAAGGATGACGCCGTGGACCGGACACACCTATGTTGGAGAAAGCAGAGATTTGTCCTTTCAAGGAACATGCAGACAAAACCTTAAGAAGAAACTATAAAATCCTAGGAATTCTAAAAGAATGCCAAGAGAATTCATAAGAAGAGCATCATGAGATGTAAATCTTCCAAACTCGATAATAAATCCTACTAGACACAGATTTACGAGCCTGCAACATAGTATAAAACACTGAGTCAGAGAAACTTCTATGACTAAGTACCAAGCGTTAAATTTTCATACCATCAAATTAATAATTTGAATTTCTGATGAAAAAAAAAAAAAAACGAATGTTAAGATATAAGGTCTGGCCTTAATAGAAGTAACCAAGATTGGCAACTGGACATCCGAACAAGAACCATATACCAAAACCTGTGTGGCCATGCTGAAGCCACCAGCCACACCAAAGATTGGTCTCTGATGATTTAAAAAATCACTCTAAAAACAAGAACCAAAGATGAAAAAATATAGGCAGATTGAAAATTCCAAGAAAGTGATAATGCATACATTACTTCCGCCTGAGGATCCCAGGACCTGAATAGGCCCCTGGGAAGTTCCTTGTTTAGATGAGATGCCATCAGATCTATTTCTGGAAACCCTCACATCTGAAAAATTGAAAAACATATCTGGGTAAAAAGACCATTCTCCCAGATGTAAAGCTTGATTAACAGAGATAATCCGCTTTCCAATTGTCTATACCTGGGAAAAAGACCACAGAAATTAGATAGGAGCTGGATTTAGTCCAAGCAAATATCCAAGATACTTCTGTCACAGCCTAAAGACTGATAATCCTACCCTGATGATTGACATACGCCACAGTTGTGACATTGTCTGTCTGAAAAAACGTCTCTTCTTCAAAAAGAAACCAAACTGAAGAACTCTGAGAATGCACGGAGTTCCAAAATATCAAATGGTAATCTCGCCTCCTGAGATTTCCAAACCCCTTGTGCTGACAGAGATCCTCAGACAGCCTCCCAACCTAAAAGACTCAAATCTGTAGAGATCATGGTCCAGGTTGAAAGAACCGAAGAGACCTGTAGAACTAAATGATGGTGAACTTAACCACCGAATCAAAGATAGTTAAATATTAGGATTCAAAGATATAAAAAGTGATATCCTAGAATCCCTGCACCATTATTCAGCATAAAAAAACTGGAAAGGTTTCCTATGAAATGAGCAAAGGGAATCGAATCCAATGCTGCAGCCATGAAACCTAAAACTTCCATGCATACATAGCAACTGAAGGAAATAATAGAGACTGAAGGTTCCGACAAACGGAACCCAATAAACTTGTCACTTGTTTGTTAGAGACAAAAACATTGACATAATCTATCTGGAAACCTAAAAAAGGTGACCCTTGTGTGAGAAATCAAGGAGCTTTTGATAAAAAGATCCTCTAACCATGTCTTGAAGAAACAACAAAGTTGAATCGTATGAGATTCCGCAGAACAAAAAGACTGAGCCAGTACCACGATACCGTCCAAATAAGGAACACTGAGAACCTTGAAAAGATTCTTAGAGCTGTCGCTAGACCAGAAGTTAAAGCAACAAATTGGTAATGCTTGACAAAAAAAGAGAATCTCAGAAAATAAAAATAATCTGAATGAAAACAGAAAATGAAGATATGCATTTATTGTATCTATTGTAAACAAAATATGCCATCACTGACCAAAAAAGGCAGACAAGACCATATAAACACCATTCTAAAAGATGGTACATTTATATGACAATTCAAAAAGATTTTCTGTCTTTGGAGCAATGAATAGTCTTGAATAAAACTCCAAAACCCAGTTCCTAGAAAAGAAACTGGAATAAATACCCCAGAAGACTCCAGGTCTGAGCAGCGCCTGAGCCCCAAGGTTGACCAGCCGCGCTTCACCAGTACCCAAAACATATAGGTCTGAAACACACTTCAGGAAAGTGATAGTCTTACTGAAATAGCTGAAATACGATAGAGAAAAAAGACTTCTCACAGATGGTTTTACTCTGAATCCTATTCTGTACACCAAAGTCTAAGAAGTTTGGACCGAATAGAACCAAACAAATTTCAAAAAAGTCTTAACCTGCCCCATTACCAGCCAAGTTGGAAAAAGAACCGCACCTACATGCAAATTTGGGGAGCTGACTTTTAAAAGGCTTAATTGAAGGAAGAAAAAAAAACAGAATTTATGTTTACCTGATAAATTACTTTCTCCAACGGTGTGTCCGGTCCACGGCGTCATCCTTACTTGTGGGATATTCTCTTCCCCAACAGGAAATGGCAAAGAGCCCAGCAAAGCTGGTCACATGATCCCTCCTAGGCTCCGCCTACCCCAGTCATTCGACCGACGTTAAGGAGGAATATTTGCATAGGAGAAACCATATGGTACCGTGGTGACTGTAGTTAAAAAAAAAAAAAATTATCAGACCTGATTAAAAAACCAGGGCGGGCCGTAGACCGGACACACCGTTGGAGAAAGTAATTTATCAGGTAAACATAAATTCTGTTTTCTCCAACATAGGTGTGTCCGGTCCACGGCGTCATCCTTACTTGTGGGAACCAATACCAAAGCTTTAGGACACGGATGAAGGGAGGGAGCAAATCAGGTCACCTAAATGGAAGGCACCACGGCTTGCAAAACCTTTCTCCCAAAAATAGCCTCAGAAGAAGCAAAAGTATCAAACTTGTAAAATTTGGTAAAAGTGTGCAGTGAAGACCAAGTCGCTGCCCTACATATCTGATCAACAGAAGCCTCGTTCTTGAAGGCCCATGTGGAAGCCACAGCCCTAGTGGAATGAGCTGTGATTCTTTCGGGAGGCTGCCGTCCGGCAGTCTCGTAAGCCAATCTGATGATGCTTTTAATCCAAAAAGAGAGAGAGGTAGAAGTTGCTTTTTGACCTCTCCTTTTACCGGAATAAACAACAAACAAGGAAGATGTTTGTCTAAAATCCTTTGTAGCATCTAAATAGAATTTTAGAGCGCGAACAACATCCAAATTGTGCAACAAACGTTCCTTCTTTGAAACTGGCTTCGGACACAGAGAAGGTACGATAATCTCCTGGTTAATGTTTTTGTTAGAAACAACTTTTGGAAGAAAACCAGGTTTAGTACGTAAAACCACCTTATCTGCATGGAACACCAGATAAGGAGGAGAACACTGCAGAGCAGATAATTCTGAAACTCTTCTGGCAGAAGAAATTGCAACTAAAAACAAAACTTTCCAAGATAATAATTTAATATCAACGGAATGCAAGGGTTCAAACGGAACCCCCTGAAGAACTGAAAGAACTAAATTGAGACTCCAAGGAGGAGTCAAAGGTTTGTAAACAGGCTTAATTCTAACCAGAGCCTGAACAAAGGCTTGAACATCTGGCACAGCAGCCAGTTTTTTGTGAAGTAACACTGACAAGGCAGAAATCTGTCCCTTCAGGGAACTTGCAGATAATCCTTTTTCCAATCCTTCTTGAAGGAAGGATAGAATCCTAGGAATCTTAACCTTGTCCCAAGGGAATCCTTTAGATTCCAAATTTTGTGGTAAATCTTTCTAGTTACAGGCTTTCTGGCCTGAACAAGAGTATCGATAACAGAATCTGAGAACCCTCGCTTCGATAAAATCAAGCGTTCAATCTCCAAGCAGTCAGCTGGAGTGAAACCAGATTTGGATGTTCGAACGGACCCTGAACAAGAAGGTCTCGTCTCAAAGGTAGCTTCCAAGGTGGAGCCGATGACATATTCACCAGATCTGCATACCAAGTCCTGCGTGGCCACGCAGGAGCTATCAAGATCACCGACGCCCTCTCCTGATTGATCCTGGCTACCAGCCTGGGGATGAGAGGAAACGGCGGGAACACATAGGCTAGTTTGAAGGTCCAAGGTGCTACTAGTGCATCCACTAGAGCCGCCTTGGGATCCCTGGATCTGGACCCGTAGCAAGGAACTTTGAAGTTCTGACAAGAGGTCATCAGATCCATGTCTGGAATGCCCCACAGCTGAGTGATTTGGGCAAAGATTTCCGGATGGAGTTCCCACTCCCCCGGATGCAATGTCTGACGACTCAGAAAATCCGCTTCCCAATTTTCCACTCCTGGGATGTGGATAGCAGACAGGTGGCAGGAGTGAGACTCCGCCCATAGAATGATTTTGGTCACTTCTTCCATCGCTAGGGAACTCCTTGTTCCCCCCTGATGGTTGATGTACGCAACAGTTGTCATGTTGTCTGATTGAAACCGTATGAACTTGGCCCTCGCTAGCTGAGGCCAAGCCTGGAGAGCATTGAATATCGCTCTCAGTTCCAGAATATTTATCGGTAGAAGAGATTCTTCCCGAGACCAAAGACCCTGAGCTTTCAGGGATCCCCAGACCGCGCCCCAGCCCATCAGACTGGCGTCGGTCGTGACAATGACCCACTCTGGTCTGCGGAATGTCATCCCTTGTGACAGGTTGTCCAGGGACAGCCACCAACGGAGTGAGTCTCTGGTCCTCTGATTTACTTGTATCTTCGGAGACAAGTCTGTATAGTCCCCATTCCACTGACTGAGCATGCACAGTTGTAATGGTCTTAGATGAATGCGCGCAAAAGGAACTATGTCCATTGCCGCTACCATCAACCCGATCACTTCCATGCACTGAGCTATGGAAGGAAGAGGAACGGAATGAAGTATTCGACAAGAGTCTAGAAGTTTTGTTTTTCTGGCCTCTGTCAGAAAAATCCTCATTTCTAAGGAGTCTAATATTGTTCCCAAGAAGGGAACCCTTGTTGACGGGGATAGAGAACTCTTTTCCACGTTCACTTTCCATCCGTGAGATCTGAGAAAGGCCAGGACAATGTCCGTGTGAGCCTTTGCTTGAGGAAGGGACGACGCTTGAATCAGAATGTCGTCCAAGTAAGGTACTACAGCAATGCCCCTTGGTCTTAGCACAGCTAGAAGGGACCCTAGTACCTTTGTGAAAATCCTTGGAGCAGTGGCTAATCCGAAAGGAAGCGCCACGAACTGGTAATGTTTGTCCAGGAATGCGAACCTTAGGAACCGATGATGTTCCTTGTGGATAGGAATATGTAGATACGCATCCTTTAAATCCACCGTGGTCATGAATTGACCTTCCTGGATGGAAGGAAGAATAGTTCGAATGGTTTCCATCTTGAACGATGGAACCTTGAGAAACTTGTTTAAGATCTTGAGATCTAAGATTGGTCTGAACGTTCCCTCTTTTTTGGGAACTATGAACAGATTGGAGTAGAACCCCATCCCTTGTTCTCTTAATGGAACAGGATGAATCACTCCCATTTTTGACAGGTCTTCTACACAATGTAAGAATGCCTGTCTTTTTATGTGGTCTGAAGACAACTGAGACCTGTGGAACCTCCCCCTTGGGGGAAGTCCCTTTGAATTCCAGAAGATAACCTTGGGAGACTATTTCTAGCGCCCAAGGATCCAGAACATCTCTTGCCCAAGCCTGAGCGAAGAGAGAGAGTCTGCCCCCCACCAGATCCGGTCCCGGATCGGGGGCCAACATTTCATGCAGTCTTGGTAGCAGTGGCAGGTTTCTTGGTCTGCTTTCCCTTGTTCCAGCCTTGCATTGGTCTCCAAGCTGGCTTGGCTTGAGAAGTATTACCCTCTTGCTTAGAGGACGTAGCACCTTGGGCTGGTCCGTTTCTACGAAAGGGACGAAAATTAGGTTTATTTTTTGCCTTGAAAGGCCGATCCTGAGGAAGGGCGTGGCCCTTACCCCCAGTGATATCAGAGATAATCTCTTTCAAGTCAGGGCCAAACAGCGTTTTCCCCTTGAAAGGAATGTTAAGTAGCTTGTTCTTGGAAGACGCATCAGCCGACCAAGATTTCAACCAAAGCGCTCTGCGCGCCACAATAGCAAACCCAGAATTCTTAGCCGCTAACCTAGCCAATTGCAAAGTGGCGTCTAGGGTGAAAGAATTAGCCAATTTGAGAGCATTGATTCTGTCCATAATCTCCTCAAAAGGAGGAGAATCACTATCGACCGCCTTTATCAGATCATCGAACCAGAAACATGCGGCTGTAGCGACAGGGACAATGCATGAAATTGGTTGTAGAAGGTAACCTTGCTGAACAAACATCTTTTTAAGCAAACCTTCTAATTTTTTATCCATAGGATCTTTGAAAGCACAACTATCCTCTATGGGTATAGTGGTGCGTTTGTTTAAAGTGGAAACCGCTCCCTCGACCTTGGGGACTGTCTGCCATAAGTCCTTTCTGGGGTCGACCATAGGAAACAATTTTTTAAATATGGGGGGAGGGACGAAAGGAATACCGGGCCTTTCCCATTCTTTATTAACAATGTCCGCCACCCGCTTGGGTATAGGAAAAGCTTCTGGGAGCCCCGGCACCTCTAGGAACTTGTCCATTTTACATAGTTTCTCTGGGATGACCAACTTGTCACAATCATCCAGAGTGGATAATACCTCCTTAAGCAGAATGCGGAGATGTTCCAACTTAAATTTAAATGCAATCACATCAGGTTCAGCCTGTTGAGAAATGTTCCCTGAAACAGTAATTTCTCCCTCAGACAAAACCTCCCTGGCCCCATCAGACTGGGTTAGGGGCCCTTCAGAAATATTAATATCAGCGTCGTCATGCTCTTCAGTATCTAAAACAGAGCAGCCGCGCTTACGCTGACAAGTGTTCATTTTGGCTAAAATGTTTTTGACAGAATTATCCATTACAGCCGTTAATTGTTGCATAGTAAGGAGTATTGGCGCGCTAGATGTACTAGGGGCCTCCTGAGTGGGCAAGACTCGTGTAGACGAAGGAGGGAATGATGCAGTACCATGCTTACTCCCCTCACTTGAGGAATCATCTTGGGCATCATTGTCATTATCACATAAATCACATTTATTTAAATGAATAGGAATTCTGGCTTCCCCACATTCAGAACACAGTCTATCTGGTAGTTCAGACATGTTAAACAGGCATAAACTTGATAACAAAGTACAAAAACGTTTTAAAATAAAACCGTTACTGTCACTTTAAATTTTAAACTGAACACACTTTATTACTGCAATTGCGAAAAAACATGAAGGAATTGTTCAAAATTCACCAAATTTTCACCACAGTGTCTTAAAGCCTTAAAAGTATTGCACACCAAATTTGGAAGCTTTAACCCTTAAAATAACGGAACCGGAGCCGTTTAAAACTTTAACCCCTTTACAGTCCCTGGTATCTGCTTTGCTGAGACCCAACCAAGCCCAAAGGGGAATACGATACCAAATGACGCCTTCAGAAAGTCTTTTCTAAGTATCAGAGCTCCTCTCACATGCGACTGCATGCCATGCCTCTCAAAAACAAGTGCGCCACACCGGCGCGAAAATGAGGCTCTGCTTATGCTTTGGGAAAGCCCCTAAGGAATAAGGTGTCTAATACAGTGCCTGCCGATATTATTATATCAAAATACCCAGATAAAATGATTCCTCAAGGCTAAATATGTGTTAATAATGAATCGATTTAGCCCAGAAAAAGTCTACAGTCTCAATAAGCCCTTGTGAAGCCCTTATTTACAATCGTAATAAACATGGCTTACCGGATCCCATAGGGAAAATGACAGCTTCCAGCATTACATCGTCTTGTTAGAATGTGTCATACCTCAAGCAGCAAGAGGCTGCACACTGTTCCCCCAACTGAAGTTAATTGCTCTCAACAGTCCTGTGTGGAACAGCCATGGATTTTAGTTACGGTTGCTAAAATCATTTTCCTCAAACAAACAGAAATCTTCATCTCTTTTCTGTTTCTGAGTAAATAGTACATACCAGCACTATTTCAAAATAACAAACTCTTGATTGAATAATAAAAACTACAGTTAAACACTAAAAAACTCTAAGCCATCTCCGTGGAGATGTTGCCTGTACAACGGCAAAGAGAATGACTGGGGTAGGCGGAGCCTAGGAGGGATCATGTGACCAGCTTTGCTGGGCTCTTTGCCATTTCCTGTTGGGGAAGAGAATATCCCACAAGTAAGGATGACGCCGTGGACCGGACACACCTATGTTGGAGAAAAACTTCCAATTATAAACATGTTACTTGGGGAAGAATTCAGGATTCCATTCCTAGTAAGAACAGAAAACTAATATAAGCTTAAAGTTTAGTCAAAGAACTTAATTGATTGTCTTGGAAAAAAAGAAATATGGATTTTAGAAATAAAATTAGCATTTCAAGATTGAAATCACAAAGTTAGTCTAGCTCAAATAGCTAAAGACATAGATTAAACCTCATTTGCGAAAATATTTAATAAAATGACAACACAAATGAAATTATTAGCATGTTAATCAAGTTAAAAGACCAGTCAACACACTGGACTTGCGCAAACAACAAATGCAAGATAGCAAGACAATGCAATAGCACTTAGTCTGAACTTCAAACAAGTAGTAGATTTTGTCCTTAACAATGCTAAACAAATCATAATCTGATACTTGATCTTAAAGTATCCAACCAGAAAGATGAAGCAATTGCAACATCAGCCAAATAAATTACACGTCTAAGAAAAGTACCTGAAAATAATTTTCCTTAAATAAGATACGACCATCTGAAGGAAAAAAAATAAATAAATACTATTTGCTATAAGAATAATAGTATATTTAGCAGAAGTAGAGATAGCCCCATTAATTTGGGGAATCTTTCCTCAAAACTGAAAACTAACTGCCGGCAAAGAATACAATTTAAAAACCTTAAAGAAGGACTAAAAGAAAATTCTCAGCCTATTCCATTCCCTAGTATCAGGAACTGGAAAAAACCCTCTGAAGAAACCACAGAAGATAAATAAGCAGAATTTAAATGTTAGCTAGTCTTGAAAATGAAAAGAACTAGATATTTCAATATCCTAAATAATCAACACCTTTTGAACAAGGAACAAATGTACTCTATTAAAGAATAAAAAAGTAGATTTGTTAGTGTCAATATCTGATGAAGAAAAATTCTGAATGAGAAAAAAAACACCATCAGAGAAGGATAATTCATTATGTTGTTGGTCTTTTTGAAACTTCATCAACTAAAAGAAATTTGAAAAAGACCTAGAAATTTTATTAGAAGGCGGGACGTCAGACAAAGCCTTTAAAATAGAATCAGAAAAAAATTCTTATAAATTTCTAAGTATATCTTGTACATAAAATGTAAAAAGAATAGCAATATATAAAGCATAAATACTAATGGATTCTGCATGTAAAAGTTTATCATGATAACTTATTACAAACCATAGCTAAAGATAAACATTCATAACATTTAAAATAAATGAACTTAGCTTTGGTAGGACTTATCTCAGTCAACAGGAATCCCTCAGTATGTTCTGATCCAGTAACAGTTTATGGAAAATCTTGCAATATGTAATAGAAAACAAAAACAACATATAAAGCAAAATTATCAAATTCCTTAAATGACAGTTTCAGGAATGGGAAAAAAAGCAAAACAAACAAGCCTCTAGCAACCAGAAGCAACAAAAAAGTGAGACAAATAATGTGAGAAAAAGTGGAACAAGAATGACGCCCACATTTTTGGCGCCAAGTATGACGCCCACATTATTGGCGCCAAGTACACGCCCATATTTTTTGGCGCCAAGTATGACGCCTTATCTTCTGACGCCGAAACCGACGCCCACATTTTTTGGCGCAAAAAAAGTCTGAACACACATGCGTCAAAAAATGACGTAACAACGAACAAACTTCCGGCGACAACTACGGCGCCGGAAATGACAAAAAGTTTGCGCCAAGAATGACGCAATAAATTGAAGCATTTTCTGCCCCCGCGAGCCTAACAGCCCGCAGGGAAAAAAGTCAATTGAAAATTTTCAAGGTAAGAAAAAAAAATAATTTATTCACATGCATTATCCCAAATAATGAAACTGACAGTCTGAGTGAAGGAATACTGATTATCCTGAATCATGGCAAATATAAGTTTAAAGACATATATTTAGAACTTTACATATAAAGTGCCCAACCATAGCTTAGAGTGTCACAAAAAATAAGACTTACTTACCCTAAGACACTCATCTACATGTAGTAGAAAGCCAAACCAGTACTGAAACGAGAATCAGTAGAGGTAATGGTATATATAAGAGTATATCGTCGATCTGAAAAGGGAGGTAGGAGAAGAAATCTCTACGACCAATAACAGAGAACCTATGAAATAGATCCCGTAGAAGGAGACCATTGAATTCAAATAGGCAATACTCTCTTCACATCCCTCTGACATTCACTGCACGCTGAGAGGAAAACCGGGCTCCAACCTGCTGCGGAGCGCATATCAACGTAGAATCTAGCACAAACTTACTTCACCACCTCCATAGGAGGCAAAGTTTGTAAAACTGAATTGTGGGTGTGGTGAGGGGTGTATTTATAGGCATTTTGAGGTTTGGGAAACTTTGCCCCTCCTGGTAGGAATGTATATCCCATACGTCACTAGCTCATGGACTCTTGCTAATTACATGAAAGAAAGAGAAGTTTTTTGCTATATGAGGAGAATCTCCATTGCCTTCTTTCTGACATTATCTATGAGCTTGGCAGTAGCTCTTGGAGTTTTTTCCTTATTGGGAGTATTGAGTGCCGGATGCCACTTTTCTACCTAGCTGTTTGTAGATCACCTTCGTAAGAGCTGACAATGCAACTCTCGGCAGGGCCCTCTACCCACTTGATCCCTATAAATGTTACCTGCATATCATACCTATGTTTATAGCAGACATTGTTGGTGCTCTACAAATAACTGATAATAAAAATACAGCCCCCCAATGCTGTGCACCCTACAAAGAAACAACACTGTGCCATGTACACATATTTTATTGTTTAGATCCTGTAGAAAGCTGCATCTTGAATGTAACTTGATTACATCTGTCTGGTTCTTCCCACTTCCCCTTACATATTGTCACTCTGATTTGTCATCAGGACTATTCAAATATCCACAACAGTGCATGTGTAAATGTCTTATGGGACTGTGCTACACCAAGAGGTCCCTCATAAGCTGAACCCTTATAAACAAACTTAAACATACATTTCCCTAATACATGACCAGGGGAATCTCCATAATGCATGACCAGGGGATCATTCAACTGCCTAATGCATGACCAGATGACCCCTCATCTTCCTAATACATGGCCAGGGGACTCCTAATCTTTCCAATATGTGACCAAGGACCGCTTATCTTCCCTAATACATGATCACAGGACCTCTAATCTCCCCACTATAGTTCCATGATCAGGGGACCCCTTATCTTATCTAATACATGATCACAGGACCCCTTATCTTCCCTAATACATAACCAGGGCATCACTCATTTCCTAATACATGATCACAGAACCCCTCATCTCCCTAATGCATGACCAGGGGACTCCTCAGCTACCTAATGCATAGCCAGGAGACCCCCTCATCTTCCAAATATGTGATCCAAGGACCCCTCATATAACTAATACATGATCACAGGACCCCTTGTCTCCCCACTACAGTTCTATGATCAGGGGACTCCTCATCTTCCCTAATGCATGGCTAGGGGATACCTCATATCTCTAATACATGACCATGGGACCCCTTGTCTTCCCTAAAACATGACCAGGGGACCACTCATCTCCCTAATACATGATCACTGGACCCTTCATCTCTCTAATGCATGAGCAGGCGTCCCCCTCATCTCCCTAATACATGACCATTGGACCCCTCACCTTCCCTAATACACGACCAGGGGATCCCTCATCTTCACTAGACTAGGGAACCCCACACCTTCCCTAATACATGATCACAGGAACCCTCATCTCCCTAATCTTCCCAAATGCATGGCTAGGGGATCCCTCATTTCTCTAATACATGACCAGGGGAACTCCCTACCTCTCTAATACATGGCCAGGGGACCCCCTATCTCTTTAATACATGACCAGGAGACCCCTCATCTATCTAATACATGACCAGAGGACCCCTTATCGTCCCTAATACATAAAGAGGGGACCACTCATCTCCCTAATACATGATCACAGGACCATTCACCTCTTTAATGCATGAGCAGGCGACCCCTCATCTCCCTAATACATGGCCAGAGGACCCCTTGTCTTCCCAATATCTGATCAGAGAACCCCTTATCTCCCTAACACATGAACAAGGGACCCATCATCTCCCTAATGCATGCCAGGGGACCCCTAATCTCCCTAATACATGAACAGGAGATGTCTCATCTTCCTAAATACATGACCAGCGGACCCCTCATCTCCCTAATACATGATCACAGGTCCCCTCATCTTCCTAATACATGAACACAGGAACACTTATCTCTCTAATGCATGATAAAGGGAACCCTCATCACTCTAATACATGACCAGGGGACCCCTCATCTCCCTAATACATGACCAAATCCCTCATCTTTCTTAATACAAGATAACAGGACCCCTCATCTCTCTAATGCATGACCAGAAATAGCTGATGATAATAATCATATACGGTCTAATGACCAGGGGTCCCGATCATCTCTCCTATACAATTACACAAACATGGGACCCCTCATTTTCCATATACAGTCACATGACCAGGGGAACCATTATACATCTCCCCTGTACAGTAACATGACCAGGGGAACCCTCTTACACCAATATGGGACCTCTCATATGTCCTATAGTCACACAAACATTGGAACCCTCATCACTTCATTTCAGTCTCATGACAATGGGCACCCTAATTTCCCTTACAGTCACACAACCACAGGACTCATAGCCATCAACCCTATGCAGTCACATGACATTGGGACCCCTCATCTCCACTAGATTGTGGCAAGGATAGTGAAGCACTTATCTGCCCTATACTGATTTTGGTGACCCATGTGATAGTTTTGCAATACATATGGTACGTTCTACAGAGAGGGGAAAGCAGCATGACGTTCTATAAAGAAGGTCAAAGCGGTGTGACTTTCTACAGAGAGGGGATAGCTGCGTGACTGGGGATAGCTGCGTGACCAGTATGTGACTGGTAACTGCCACAGCACAGCCACTGTAGCATGACACGCTCAGAAAGCACAGCAGAAGCTTATGTCACAAAGCAGATACATGCAATGCTTCTCTGATGGTGACAAATAACTGGCATCTAAAAGAAAATAGGAAAAAGCACCAACTTGAAGAAGCAATACTGGCAGAAAATCGCCATGTTGCAGTCTTGTCTAATATATAAAATTGTCTGTATAAATATTGAGGCAGGTAGTCTGTAAATGTAAGCACATGATCCATGTGACAGTCTACATAGAGGGCAAATAAGCATGATGTTTTACTGAGAAGGGCAAAGCAGTGTGACTTTCTATAGAGAGGGGAAAGGAGAGTGATGTTCTACTGAGAAGGGCAAAGCAGTGTGACTTTCTACAGAGAGGGGAAAGGAGAGTGATGTTCTACTGAGAAGGGCAAAGCAGTGTGACTTTCTACAGAGAGGGGATATGTGTGTGACGTTCTACAGAGAAGGGATAGGTGCTTGACGTTCTACAGAGAAGGGCAAAGCGGTGTGACTTTCTACAGAGAGGGGATAGGTGTGTGACGTTCTACAGAGAAGGGCAAAGCAGTGTGACTTTCTACAGAGAAGGGATAGGTGTGTGACGTTCTACAGAGAAGGGCAAAGCGGTGTGACTTTCTACAGAGAGGGGATAGGTGTGTGACGTTCTACAGAGAAGGGCAAAGCAGTGTGACGTTCTACAGAGAAGGGATAGGTGTGTGACGTTCTACAGAGAAGGGCAAAGCAGTGTGACTTTCTACAGAGAGGGGATATGTGCGTGACGTTCTACAGAGAAGGGCAAAGCAGTGTGACTTTCTACAGAGAGGGGATATGTGCGTGACGTTCTACAGAGAAGGGCAAAGCAGTGTGACTTTCTACAGAGAGGGGATATGTGTGTGACGTTCTACAGAGAAGGGATAGGTGCTTGACGTTCTACAGAGAAGGGCAAAGCGGTGTGACTTTCTACAGAGAGGGGATAGGTGCGTGACGTTCTACAGAAAAGGGAAAGAAGCGTGATGTTCTACAAAGAAGATCAAAGTGGTGTGACTTTCTACAGAGAGGGGAAAGAAGCGGGACGTTCTACAGAAAGGGGAACAAAGCGTAAGGTTCTACAGAGAAGACAAAGCTGCATGACATTCTACAAAGAAGATCAAAGTGGCGTGACTTTCTACAGAGAGGGGAAAGCAGGGTGACGTTTTACCGAGAGGGGAAAGAAGTGTTATGTTCTATGGAGAGGGGAAAGAAGTGTTATGTTCTATGGAGAGGGGAAAGCTAAGTGATGTTCTACAGAGAAGGGATAGCTATATGATGTTCTATAGAAAAGCTGTGTGATGTTTTACCGAGAGGGGAAAGCAGTGTGACGTTCGTTCTACTGAGAAGGGAAAGCAGCGTGACGTTTTACCGAGAGGGGAAAGCACCGTGACGTTCGTTCTACCAAGAGGGGAAAGCAGCGTGACGTTTTAACGAGAGGGGAAAGCAGCGTGACGTTTTACAGAGAGGGGAAAGCAGCGTGACATTTTACAGAGAGGGGAAAGCAGCGTGACGTTTTAACGAGAGGGGAAAGCAGCGTGACGTTTTACAGAGAGGGGAAAGCAGCGTGACGTTTTACAGAGAGGGGAAAGCAGCGTGACGTTTTACAGAGAGGGGAAAGCAGCGTGACGTTTTACAGAGAGGGGAAAGCAGCGTGACGTTTTACCGAGAGGGGAAAGCAGCGTGACGTTTTACCGAGAGGGGAAAGCAGCGTGACGTTTTAACAAGAGGGGAAAGCAGTGTGTCGTTTTACAGAGAGGGGAAAGCAGTGTGTCGTTTTACAGAGAGGGGAAAGCAGCGTGATGTTTTACAGAGAGGGGAAAGCAGCGTGATGTTTTACAGAGAGGGGAAAGCAGCGTGACGTTTTACAGAGAGGGGAAAGCAGTGTGACGTTTTACCGAGAGGGGAAAGCAGCGCGACGTTTTACAGAGAGGGGAAAGCAGCGCAACGTTTTAAAGAGAGGGGAAAGCAGCGTGACGTTTTACCGAGAGGGGGAAAGCAGCGTGACGTTTTACCGAGAGGGGAAAGCAGCGTGACGTTTTACCGAGAGGGGAAAGCAGCGTGACGTTTTACAGAGAGGGGAAAGCAGCGTGACGTTTTACAGAGAGGGGAAAGCAGCGTGACGTTTTACAGAGAGGGGAAAGCAGCGTGACGTTTTACAGAGAGGGGAAAATAGAGTTCTACCGAGAGGGGAAAGCAGCGTGACGTTTTACCGAGAGGGGAAAGCAGCGTGACGTTTTACCGAGAGGGGAAAGCAGCGTGACGTTTTACAGAGAGGGGAAAGCAGCGTGACGTTTTACAGAGAGGGGAAAGCAGCGTGACGTTTTACAGAGAGGGGATAGCAGCGTGACGTTTTACAGAGAGGGGATAGCAGCGTGACGTTTACAGAGAGGGGAAAGCAGCGTGACGTTTTACCGAGAGGGGAAAGCAGCGTGACGTTCTACAGAGAGGGGAAAGCAGCGTGACGTTCTACAGAGAGGGGAAAGCAGCGTGACGTTTTACAGAGAGGGGAAAGCAGCGTGACGTTCTACAGAGAGGGCAAAGCAGTGTGACGTTCTACAGAGAGGGGATATGTGCGTGACATTCTACAAAGAAGGGCAAAGCGGTGTGACTTTCTACAGAGAGGGGATAGGTGCGTGACGTTCTACAGAAAAGGGAAAGAAGCGTGATGTTCTACAAAGAAGACCAAAGTGGTGTGACTTTCTACAGAGAGGGGAAAGAAGCGGGACGTTCTACAGAAAGGGGAACAAAGCGTAAGGTTCTACAGAGAAGACAAAGCTGCGTGACATTCTACAAAGAAGATCAAAGTGGCGTGACTTTCTACAGAGAGGGGAAAGCAGGGTGACGTTTTACCGAGAGGGGAAAGAAGTGTTATATTCTATGGAGAGGGGAAAGAAGTGTTATATTCTATGGAGAGGGGAAAGAAGTGTTATGTTCTATGGAGAGGGGAAAGCTAAGTGATGTTCTACAGAGAAGGGATAGCTATATGATGTTCTATAGAAAAGCTGTGTGATGTTTTACCGAGAGGGGAAAGCAGTGTGACGTTCGTTCTACTGAGAAGGGAAAGCAGCGTGATGTTTTACCGAGAGGTTAAAGCACCGTGACGTTCGTTCTACCAAGAGGTGAAAGCAGCGTGACGTTTTAACGAGAGGGGAAAGCAGCGTGACGTTTTACAGAGAGGGGAAAGCAGTGTGACGTTTTACAGAGAGGGGAAAGCAGCGTGATGTTTTAACGAGAGGGGAAAGCAGCGTGACGTTTTACAGAGAGGGGAAAGCAGCGTGACGTTTTACAGAGAGGGGAAAGCAGCGTGACGTTTTACAGAGAGGGGAAAGCAGCGTGACGTTTTACCGAGAGGGGAAAGCAGCGTGACGTTTTACAGAGAGGGGAAAGCAGCGTGACGTTTTACAGAGAGGGGATAGCAGCGTGACGTTTACAGAGAGGGGAAAGCAGCGTGACGTTTTACAGAGAGGGGAAAGCAGCGTGACGTTCTACAGAGAGGGGAAAGCAGCGTGACGTTCTACAGAGAGGGGAAAGCAGCGTGACGTTCTACAGAGAGGGGAAAGCAGCGTGACGTTCTACAGAGAGGGGAAAGCAGCGTGACGTTCTACAGAGAGGGCAAAGCAGTGTGACGTTCTACAGAGAGGGGAAAGAAGTGTGACGTTTTACAGAGAGGGGAAAGCAGCGTGACGTTTTACAGAGAGGGGAAAGCAGCGTGACGTTCTACAGAGAGGGGAAAGCAGTGTGACATTCTACAGAGAGGGGAAAGCAGCGTGACGTTTTACAGAGAGGGGAAAGCAGCGTGACGTTCTACAGAGAGGGCAAAGCAGCGTGACGTTTTACAGAGAGGGGAAAGCAGCGTGACGTTCTACAGAGAGGGGAAAGCAGCGTGACGTTCTACAGAGAGGGGAAAGCAGCGTGACGTTTTACAGAGAGGGGAAAGCAGCGTGACGTTTTACAGAGAGGGGAAAGCAGCGTGACGTTTTACAGAGAGGGGAAAGCAGAGTGACGTTTTACAGAGAGGGGAAAGCAGCGTGACGTTTTACAGAGAGGGGAAAGCAGCGTGACGTTTTACAGAGAGGGGAAAGCAGCGTGACGTTTTACAGAGAGGGGAAAGCAGCGTGACGTTTTACAGAGAGGGGAAAGCAGCGTGACGTTTTACAGAGAGGGGAAAGCAGCGTGACGTTTTACCGAGAGGGGAAAGCAGCGTGACGTTTTACCGAGAGGGGAAAGCAGCGTGACGTTTTACCGAGAGGGGAAAGCAGCGTGACGTTTTACCGAGAGGGGAAAGCAGCGTGACGTTTTACCGAGAGGGGAAAGCAGCGTGACGTTTTACAGAGAGGGGAAAGCAGAGTGACGTTTTACAGAGAGGGGAAAGCAGCGTGACGTTTTACCGAGAGGGGAAAGCAGCGTGACGTTTTACAGAGAGGGGAAAGCAGCATGATGTTTTACTGATAGGGGAAAGCAGCGTGACGTTTTACAGAGAGGGGAAAGCAGCGTGACGTTTTACCGAGAGGGGAAAGCAGCGTGACGTTTTACCGAGAGGGGAAAGCAGCATGATGTTTTACAGAGAGGGGAAAGCAGCGTGACGTTTTACAGAGAGGGGAAAGCAGCGTGACGTTTTACCGAGAGGGGAAAGCAGCGTGACGTTCTACAGAGAGGGGAAAGCAGAGTGACGTTCTACAGAGAGGGGAAAGCAGAGTGACGTTCTACAGAGAGGGGAAAGCAGAGTGACGTTCTACAGAAAGGGTAAAGCAGCAGCGCAACAGTCTAGAGAAAGTATCAGCATTATGTTCAGCAGATGGCACAGCAACATTAGTTACCCCAGAGAGAGCATAGCAGAAGCGTGACCCCCCTGAGACAGCACAGCAGCAGTGTGATAACACAGCAGAGAGGTCATGTCAAGAGCAAGATGATCAAGAGATGGCACAGCAGTAGCGTGATGCCCACAGGGAGGGCATAGCAACGTCTTGATGTCTCCAGGAAGGGCACAGCAATGCGATATACCCCCAAAAAAGGGCACAGCAGCCTGTTGCCGCATGGAGAGTGCACAGTAGAAATATGATGTCTCTCTTACTAGCATCATAGCTCAGAAACAACCCAAAAGCACTGTAATGCCCCCTGCCCCAGAGGTGGTAAAGATTTAAATAAAGTGCAGTGGTCTGCCATTGGATACTCGGCATGTTCCCACACTCTGCAGTTTAATAACACTTTCTCTGCCGCATCGTGTGACAATCAGCAGTATGTGAGCAGCACCAGAACGTTGGCTGTGTGTGAGAGGAGGTAGGTACGTAGGGAATCCAGCATAAGCCCTATTAGCAGAGGTCCATCTCAGAGCCATATCTCAACAGTATATGATAGCTAATGGACAGGAGAGGTAAGTAATGCTGTACAATCTGCATATACTGATTGAGGTTATGGGAAATACAGAGTGTTAGGGCTTCATACTATGGAGAGAATCGTTTCCATTACAACCGTTAAGAGATATTGCACATAATTCATATGCTGGTCACTTAAATGCAACATATGTCAGTTTCTCTTGCTCTCAGAGGTCAATGATTCTTTCAGTTTGCTTGTGCACAAGCATTGATCTATTTATCATCTCCACTACCGACAGTTTTGTTTTGGTCTCTCTGCCTTGCGCTGTCAGCACTTTCCTCCTCACCAGCTTTGGGGATTTTGCCTTTGGCATGATTGTCTAAAGCAAGCTGCATGGCCCAGATGCTGAGCGGGCGCATGTATGCCAATGATCGGAAGACATTCTTCTCGCAGTATGCCTCTGGAGTCTGGAAGGACATTCCCAGTCGTTCCCACACTGTGCGGTAACAGCCTTCAGCTGTGCTGAAACCTTCCTGAACAAGACCCTGCAAATAACAGACAGTCAAGTTACAACTGGGTCTGAGATGATAAAAGGAAAGGTCAGCACGTGTTAGTACCTATAGGATACTAGTAACACAGTAAGAGAGACACAAAGCTAACAGGCAAAGACTGGAAAATACAAAGATAAATCATGCCAGAAGAAATGGAGAAATAAAATTAAAAGAAAACATTAAAATTGATAGGCGTAAATATTTGTTAATGGGGGAAACTAAAAATACTAGAGAAGAAAAAAAGAACTCCCTAATTGTCATTACACAATGGAACCCCAGAAATGGCATCTAGCATGGTACTGTAAAGTCAGGACTAGGGCAAAAAGGTTATATACATTACTAATAAAGAGGACACTAATGGTTGCTCACATGGGGCTAGAAACGAGAAGTGAGATAATATCACTGCCTAGGTAACACAAGCCTCTCAGGGTGACGGCTCTGAGTCTCGCTTATCTGTGACCCGTTGGAATTACTTTTTATGTACTGTGTCAAGGGCCGTACCTTGGGAGGTAGTGTTAATAACTGACTGGGCCATGAACCATGATGGCTATTTAGGCAGATCAGTATCATGTTGGCAAGTTGTGACCAAAAAAACTAAATTTATCTTTACCTGATAAATTAATTTATTTTATGGCGGTGAGAGACCACGAGTCATTACGTGTGGGAAATTCCCCTACTGACCACTAGAAGGAGGTAAAAGACATCCCAACACATCAGAGATTTAAATCCCTCCCACTTTCCATGATCCTCAGTCATACATATAGCCAAGTAGATTAGTAAAAAAGAAAAGCAAAAACAAGTACTGCCGCCACCTGAACAAAAAGAAAGGGCGGAGCCTGTGTACTGCCACCATCATGAAAGAAATGAATGTATCAGGTAAGCATACATTTTGTTTTCTTCCATAAGATGGTGAGAGTATATGAGTCATCACATGTGGGAAGAAACCACCATGAAATGGGGGGCAAACAGTGAAGGTAGGACAAAATGAATCAGACACTAAGGCCCACAAAAGCAGCCTCAGAAGAAGCATACACATCAAAAAATATCAATAAAAAGGGTGTAAAGAAGACCATGTAGCTGTCTTACAAATCTGATAGATAGAAGCCTCATTACGAAAGGCCCAAGAAGTAACAACTGCTCGAGTGGAATGAGGAGTAATGCGCTCAGTGGGCAGTTTTCCACACGTCCAAATAAGCTTTCAAATTAAAACTTTAAAGCCAAGCTGCTAAAGTAACATCCATAGCTTTCTGACTTTTGCAAGGCCCATAAAAATAAACAAAAAAGGAAGGTCTGAAATCTTTTGTGGTCTCCACATAACATTTGAGATCTTTTACAACAACCAAGATGTGGAGAAGATGCTCCTTTACATTCTTAGGAGCTGGACAAAAGGGAGGAATGACGATCTCCTGATTGATAGTAAATACCTTAGTAAGAAAAGAATAGCTAGTAGGTACAACAGACTATCCACAACCGAGCTCAGAAAACCTTCTAGCCAAGAAATAGATAGAAGAAAAAGAACCTTCCAGGATAAACACTGAAGGAAGGTCTAAACCATGCACTGGCTTAAAAGGAGGAGTTTGAAGAACAATCAAAAGCAGATTAAGATTTCAAGAAGGAGAAACTGGACAAAAAAATGGTTTAATTCTAATCAGAGCCCCAAAAAATAATTCCAATGATAACCTTTGAGAGAACACAACTCACACTTTGATAAATAAGTCTTGGAACAGGTTACCTAGCCTGAATAAGGGCATCAATAACCTTGTCAGGAAAACCTGTCAGACGAATTAAGCATCAAATTCAGAGTTTTGAGATCTTGATAATAGAGAAGATCCTTTCTAAGAGATAGCCTCCAAGATGGGCATGAGGACATCTGAACCAGATCTGCAAACCAAATCCTGCAAGGTGATGCTGGAGCAATATGAAGCGCTACGGCTTGTTCCTGCTTGATATCGACTATCACTCTGGATAACAACACAAACGGAGGGAGTTTGAGATTCAAAAGAGGACATGAGATCTACCTCTGGCAGACCACAACATCTAACAAATTTATTGAAAATATCCTGATACAGAGACCACTCCCCTGAGTAAAGAGACTGGTGACTGAGAAAGTCTGCCTCCCAATTGTTCACACACAAAATGTGTATGGCAGAAATCATGCAATGATGGTGCAGCTGATGAAGTGGGACTCTTTCCTCCCTGCTACAGAACTGCAAGTTCTTCCCCAATGATTGACATTTAACTGGAATCTCAGAAAAGGTTTGTGTCTGAGCCAACTCTACAGAGCACTAATGATTGCACTGAGTTTCAGAATATTTATTGATAACCTTGCCTCCCGAGGTGACCAAACACTCTGCACTCTCTAAGGCCCCCAGACTGCACCCAACCGAACAGGCTGGCATTTGTAAAGATTGCTACTCACACTGGCTGAATAAGGAAGGCTCCCTGAATCAAGGACTGGTGAGTCTGTCCTTTCTTGTGAGACAGATCCTCATGGTCTCCATTCCATTGAAACAGAATCTGCAATTGGAGGGTCCGGAGATGAAATCTGGCAAATAGAACTGCATCTGAGATCCACAACTTCCATGCACTGAGCAAAAGAAGGGAGGGACAGATTCAGCTGCCTAAGGCCTGTTGCAGCTTCAATCTGAGCTGATCTGTTAGAGACAAATGTACAGTCAGTGAATAGATTATGAACCCCAGAATAGACACACGGGTCTGAGTAGATAACAAGCTTTTTGAATATTTATTTTCCAACCAGGACTCTAAAGCAATTGAAGAACCATCTGAGTGTGAGACGATGCCTGAACCAGAATGTTGTCCAGGTAAGGAACTACAGAAATTTATTGAGCTTAAACTACAGACAACAAACCTCCCAGTACTTTTGTAAACACTCTGGAAACTGTAGCCAGACCGAAAGGGAGGGCCAGGAACTGATAATGCTTGTCTAGAGAAGCAAATCTCCAGAACTTGACATGATCAATGTGGATAGGGAAATACAAATAAGGATATTTTAGGTTCAATGGTAGACATCATATGGCTTTCCTGCACTTAAGGAAGGAAAGTGCGAGTTTCAGGAATTTGTTCAATATTTTGAGATCCAAAACGGGATGAAAAGAACCCCCTTTCACTGGTACTATAAAAGAGATTTGAATAAAGCCCTTCGTTTAATTTTGGAGTTGGAACTGAAGTAATCATTCCCATTAATTCCAGATCTCTAACACAAGACAATAAAGCTTGAGTCTTTGAAGAATGAAGATGCACTAGCAGTGGCATATTTAGGTTTTGTGCAAAAGGTTATTGCAAAGATATTTTGAAAACTATAGCATGAAGAACATGAAGTCATGCATATCTGTCCCTAATAGGATATAGTAAATCAGATAAGATAAACATGCTCAAATTTTTTTTCAAGGTGTTCGTTGCTGGACTGCAATTTGTGCCATCTTGTTTGCATACAGAGCTTTTGCAGTGCAGTACTTAATTGAAGATATATCTTCTGAATTTATTAGCAGTATGCTGTTTGCACCGTGTGGCCCAGCCCAGGACAAGACAAAACTGAGTTAGAGCCAAAACCAACTGCAGACTGGCTGTTAACCAGAAGGTGTTGGGTTTCAAACTTCAGTGCAGGAATGAGAAGAAATGAAGCCAAGAAATACCACACGCTGGGCTCTTCCTGACCAGAGCAAATAAGCTAGTTAGCCAGCACTAGAGAGGGATCAGTAATTTGTATTACTATTTACTTCTCAGAAGACAAACAAGCCCTCACTCTAGGCTATATTACAAGTGTTGCGCTAGCTGCAGCGCAAGTGCGGTATCATGATTTTAGTTATGCTCCCGAAAGCGTTTTCAGCCTTGTTAGCCTCACCAATCCTTATGTTATTAAATATTGAGGCTAACAAGGCAGAAAACACTTGCGGGAGCATTACTAAAATCATATCGCACTTGCGCTACAGCTAGCGCAACCCTTGTAATATATAGCCGTTTGTAAGATCCACTAATTGCTTTAAGGGGTCTTGCTACTTTAAGCTGACATCTCTTCCCCAAGCCTGGGCTGACCTCAGTGTGTTGTGTTGGGCTGCACTGAGCAGAGCATTGCAGGCTCCCTAGTACAGAAGGGGTTAAGTCCCCAGCAGCAGTAAGGAGCTTTATGAACTATTGCTCATATGCTCATGTTACATATCCAGGGCCAGAGCAGCCAATACAACCAAATAAATCAACGATCATGACCCACCTGAGCTCTCAAGTCCAGTCCGCTTTTGCACCACGCTCAGCCAGTCTGCCACTTCTTCACCAAGCTTCTTCTGCCAAACCCGATTGCCGCCTGCGCACATACATCTCACTGACTAGAGCCATGTGCAGATTCCAGGAAGGCAGCTATTGGTTGCCGTCACGTGACGTCGGCGGCAAGCCGGACAAAGTACATTTTATATTTTTAAGGTACACTACTAGTGCAGCGGACGGGGGCAATTAACCAAAAGTGGCGCCCCCTGAAATCTGCCGCACTAGGCCTGGGCCTTGTTGGCCTAGGCCTTAATACGCCCCTGGGCACTAGAGATAGAAAGAATCAAGAGGCCTTGAAACGTATGCAATTCCCCGTGGACATTATTTACAGTACCCAGGGATCCTGAACAGATCTCTCCTAAACCTCCTGAAAGAGACGTAATCAGCCCCTCACCAGAGACTAATCTGTTATGGAAGCCGCACTTTCATGCGGTCTTGGGAGCTGGAGTATACTTCTTGGACTGTTTGTTTTTTGGACTACAAAGAGTTATTCTTCCAGGAGGATTTGGAGTAGTCAGAATTCTAGGCAGAGAAGGAATCTTTCTGAGCCTTAGATTGATGAAAGGTGGGAAAACGCCCAGCAGATCTAAGCTTACCCTTAGATTTATTATCCTAGGGCACAAAAGTCCCCTTACCCCCAGTGACTGTGGCAATATTAACATCCAGTCCAGACCCAAACAGATTTACCCTGGAAAGGGAGAGAAAGCAGCCTGCGCTTAGATACCATATCAGCAAACCAAGACTTAAGCTACAAAGCTCATCTAGCTAAACAGCTAATGCAGCAATCTTAGAATTAAAGGGACATTTTCTTGATTCATATAGCGCATACTAATTAAAAAAAAAAAAAAAAAACTTCCCAATTTAATTCTATTATCTAATTTCCTTTATTCTCTTGGTATGCTTTATTGGAGGAGCAGTAATGCACAACTGGGAGCTAGCTGAACATTTTGGTTGAACCAATAAAAAAGAGGCATATATGTTGAGCCACCAATCCCCAGCTAGCTAGCAGTAGTGCATTGCTGCTACCAAGGCAACCTATGTATGCTTTTTAACAAAGGACACCAAGAGAATGAAGTACATTAGATAAATGAAGTATATAGGAAATTAAAACTTCATGTCCCTTTAATGCAAATCATTTCCACTGCTGCATCACTAATAAAAGAATGGCAAGCTAGAACCTCACTAATAGCAGAATATAATCCTCATGTACTGGAGAAAGTTCAGATGAACTCTCCTAGTAGCAGCTTTAATAAGGTATAAACCCTCTGAGGTGCAGTAAAACCCAGCACATGAGAATCCTTACAAACAAACTCAGAGGATCTCCCTCCTAGATAATCAGGTGACAGACCAGAGGCTGGAGCTGCACCAGTTTGCTCCGTAGTATCGTAAGGAAAACAGAATTTATGCTTACCTGATAAATTACTTTCTCCAACGGTGTGTCCGGTCCACGGCGTCATCCTTACTTGTGGGAATATCTCTTCCCCAACAGGAAATGGCAAAGAGTCCCAGCAAAGCTGGCCATATAGTCCCTCCTAGGCTCCGCCCACCCCAGTCATTCGACCGACGGACAGGAGGTAATATATATAGGAGAAACCATATGGTACCGTGGTGACTGTAGTTAGAGAAAATAATTCATCAGACCTGATTAAAAAACCAGGGCGGGCCGTGGACCGGACACACCGTTGGAGAAAGTAATTTATCAGGTAAGCATAAATTCTGTTTTCTCCAACATTGGTGTGTCCGGTCCACGGCGTCATCCTTACTTGTGGGAACCAATACCAAAGCTTTAGGACACGGATGAAGGGAGGGAGCAAATCAGGTTACCTAAACGGAAGGCACCACAGTTTGCAAAACCTTTCTCCCAAAAATAGCCTCAGAAGAAGCAAAAGTATCAAATTTGTAAAATTTGGCAAAAGTGTGCAGTGAAGACCAAGTCGCTGCCTTACATATCTGGTCAACAGAAGCCTCGTTCTTGAAGGCCCATGTGGAAGCCACAGCCCTAGTGGAGTGAGCTGTGATTCTTTCAGGAGGCTGCCGTCCGGCAGTCTCATAAGCCAATCGGATGATGCTTTTAAGCCAAAAGGAAAGAGAGGTAGAAGTCGCTTTTTGACCTCTCCTTTTACCAGAATAAACAACAAACAAGGAAGAAGTTTGTCTGAAATCTTTTGTAGCCTCTAAATAGAATTTTAGAGCACGGACTACGTCCAAATTGTGTAACAAACGTTCCTTCCTTGAAACTGGATTCGGACATAAAGAAGGAACAACTATCTCCTGGTTAATATTTTTGTTAGAAACAACCTTAGGAAGAAAACCAGGCTTAGTACGCAAAACCACCTTATCTGCATGGAACACCAGATAGGGCGGAGAACACTGCAGAGCAGATAACTCTGAAACTCTTCTAGCAGAAGAAATTGCAACCAAAAACAAAACTTTCCAAGATAGTAACTTAATATCTATGGAATGTAAAGGTTCAAACGGAACCCCTTGAAGAACTAGATTTAGACTCCAGGGAGGAGTCAAAGGTCTGTAAACAGGCTTGATCCTAACCAGAGCCTGAACAAATGCTTGAACATCTGGCACAGTTGCCAGTCTTTTGTGTAGTAAGACAGATAAAGCAGAGATCTGTCCCTTTAGAGAACTTGCAGATAATCCTTTCTCCAAACCTTCTTGTAGAAAGGAAAGAATCTTAGGAATTTTAATCTTATTCCATGGGAATCCTTTGGATTCACACCAACAGATATATCTTTTCCATATTTTATGGTAAATCTTTCTAGTTACCGGTTTTCTGGCCTGAACCAGAGTATCTATCACAGAATCTGAAAACCCACGCTTCGATAGAATCAAGCGTTCAATCTCCAAGCCGTCAGCTGGAGGGAGACCAGATTTGGATGTTCGAATGGACCCTGAACAAGAAGGTCCTGTCTCAAAGGTAGCTTCCATGGTGGAACCGATGACATATTCACCAGGTCTGCATACCAAGTCCTGCGTGGCCACGCAGGAGCTATCAAGATCACCGAGGCCCTCTCCTGATTGATCCTGGCTACCAGCCTGGGAATGAGAGGAAACGGTGGAAATACATAAGCTAGGTTGAAGGTCCAAGGTGCTACTAGTGCATCTACTAGAGTCGCCTTGGGATCCCTGGATCTGGACCCGTAGCAAGGAACCTTGAAGTTCTGACGAGACGCCATCAGATCCATGTCTGGAATGCCCCATAATTGGGTTATTTGGGCAAAGATCTCCGGGTGGAGTTCCCACTCCCCCGGATGGAATGTCTGACGACTCAGAAAATCTGCCTCCCAGTTTTCCACACCTGGGATGTGGATCGCAGACAGGTGGCAGGAGTGATCCTCCGCCCATTGAATTATTTTGGTCACTTCTTTCATCGCCAGGGAACTCCTTGTTCCCCCCTGATGATTGATATACGCAACAGTCGTCATGTTGTCTGATTGGAACCTTATGAATCTGGCCTTTGCTAGTTGAGGCCAAGCCCTGAGAGCATTGAATATCGCTCTCAGTTCCAGAATGTTTATCGGGAGAAGAGACTCTTCCCGAGACCATAGACCCTGAGCTTTCAGGGATTCCCAGACCGCGCCCCAGCCCACTAGACTGGCGTCGGTCGTGACAATGACCCACTCTGGTCTGCGGAAGCTCATTCCCTGGGACAGATGGTCCAGGGTCAGCCACCAACGGAGTGAATCTCTGGTCTTCTGATCTACTTGAATCATTGGAGACAAGTCTGTATAATCCCCATTCCACTGTTTGAGCATGCACAGTTGTAATGGTCTTAGATGAATTCGTGCAAAAGGAACTATGTCCATTGCTGCAACCATCAACCCTACTACTTCCATGCACTGCGCTATGGAAGGACGAGGAACAGAATGAAGAGCTTGACAAGAGCTTAGAAGTTTTGATTTTCTGACCTCTGTCAGAAAAATCCTCATTTCTAAGGAATCTATTATTGTTCCCAAGAAGGGAACTCTTGTCGACGGAGACAGAGAACTTTTTTCTATGTTCACCTTCCATCCGTGTGATCTGAGAAAGGCCAGAACGATGTCTGTATGAGCCTTTGCTTTTGACAGGGACGACGCTTGTATTAGAATGTCGTCCAAGTAAGGTACTACTGCAATGCCCCTCGGTCTTAGAACCGCTAGAAGGGACCCTAGCACCTTTGTGAAAATCCTTGGAGCAGTGGCTAACCCGAATGGGAGGGCCACAAACTGGTAATGCTTGTCCAGAAAAGCGAACCTTAGGAACTGATGATGTTCTTTGTGGATAGGAATATGTAGGTACGCATCCTTTAGATCCACGGTAGTCATAAATTGACTTTCCTGGATAGTGGGTAGAATCGTTCGAATGGTTTCCATCTTGAACGATGGTACCCTGAGAAATTTGTTTAGGATCTTCAAATCCAAAATTGGTCTGAAAGTTCCCTCTTTTTTGGGAACTACGAACAGATTGGAATAAAAACCCCTTCCTTGTTCCTTTATTGGAACTGGGTGTATCACTCCCATCTTGAACAGGTCTTCTACACAATGTAAGAATGCCTGTCTCTTTATTTGGTTTGAGGATAAGTGAGACATGTGGAACCTTCCCCTTGGGGGTAGTTCCTTGAATTCCAGGAGATAACCTTGAGAAACTATTTCTAGCGCCCAGGGATCCTGAACATCTCTTGCCCAAGCCTGAGCAAAGAGAGAGAGTCTGCCCCCCACTAGATCCGGTCCCGGATCGGGGGCTACTCCTTCATGATGTTTTGTTAGCAGCGGCAGGCTTCTTGGCCTGCTTACCCTTGTTCCAGCCTTGCATCGGTTTCCAGGCTGGTTTGGGTTGTGAGGCATTACCCTCTTGCTTAGAGGATGCAGAATTAGAGGCCGGTCCGTTCCTGAAATTGCGACAGGAACGAAAATTAGACTTATTTTTTGCCTTGAAAGACCTATCTTGTGGAAGGGCGTGGCCCTTTCCCCCAGTGATGTCTGAAATAATCTCTTTCAATTCTGGTCCAAATAGAGTTTTACCTTTGAAAGGGATGTTAAGCAATTTTGTCTTGGATGACACATCCGCTGACCAAGACTTTAGCCAAAGCGCTCTGTGCGCCACGATAGCAAACCCTGAATTTTTCGCCGCTAATCTAGCTAATTGCAAAGCGGCATCTAAAATAAAAGAGTTAGCCAATTTAAGTGCGTGAACTCTGTCCATAACCTCCTCATATGGAGTCTCTCTACTGAGCGACTTTTCTAGTTCCTCGAACCAGAACCACGCTGCTGTAGTGACAGGAACAATGCACGAAATGGGTTGTAGAAGGTAACCTTGCTGTACAAAAATCTTTTTAAGTAAACCTTCCAATTTTTTATCCATAGGATCTTTGAAAGCACAACTATCTTCGATAGGAATAGTAGTGCGTTTGTTTAGAGTAGAAACTGCCCCCTCAACCTTAGGGACTGTCTGCCATAAGTCCTTTCTGGGGTCGACCATAGGAAATAATTTCTTAAATATAGGGGGGGGAACAAAAGGTATGCCGGGCTTTTCCCACTCCTTACTTACTATGTCCGCCACCCGCTTGGGTATAGGAAAAGCGTCGGGGTGCACCGGAACCTCTAGGAACTTGTCCATCTTACATAATTTCTCTGGAATGACCAAGTTGTCACAATCATCCAGAGTAGATAACACCTCCTTAAGCAGTGTGCGGAGATGTTCTAATTTAAATTTAAATGTCACAACATCAGGTTCAGCTTGTTGAGAAATTTTTCCTGAATCTGAAATTTCTCCATCTGACAAAACCTCCCTCATGGCCCCTTCAGATTGGTGTGAGGGTATGACAGAACAATTATCATCAGCGCCCTCCTGCTCTTCAGTGTTTAAAACAGAGCAATCGCGCTTTCTCTGATAAGTAGGCATTTTGGATAAAATATTTGCTATGGAGTTATCCATTACAGCCGTTAATTGTTGCATGGTAATAAGCATGGGCGCACTAGATGTACTAGGGGCCACCTGCGTGGGCAAAACTGGTGTAGACACAGTAGGAGATGATGTAGTATCATGTTTACTCCCCTCATCTGAGGAATCATCTTGGGCAATTTCATTATCTGTGGCAGTACTGTCCTTACTTTGTTTGGACGATATGGCACAATTATCACATAAATTTAAATGGGGAGACACATTGGCTTTCATACATATAGAACATAGCTTATCTGAAGGTACAGACATGTTAAACAGGCTTAAACTTGTCAACAGAGCACAAAAAACGTCTTAAAACAAAACCGTTACTGTCTCTTTAAATTTTAAACAGAAAACACTTTATTACTGAATATGTGAAAAAGTATGAAGGAATTGTTCAAAAATTACCAAAATTTCACCACAGTGTCTTAAAGCATTAATAGTATTGCACACCAAATTTCAGAGCTTTAACCCTTAAAATAACGGAACCGGAGCCGTTTATAAATTTAACCCCTATACAGTCCCAGCTATAGTCTTTGCTGAGACCCAACCAAGCCCAGAGGGGAATACGATACCAATTGACGCCTTCTAGAAGCTTTTCCAGCAATTTTAAACACCAAAAAAACTCTTAACCATCTCCGTGGAGATGTTGCCTGTGCAACGGCAAAGAGAATGACTGGGGTGGGCGGAGCCTAGGAGGGACTATATGGCCAGCTTTGCTGGGACTCTTTGCCATTTCCTGTTGGGGAAGAGATATTCCCACAAGTAAGGATGACGCCGTGGACCGGACACACCAATGTTGGAGAAACAGCGTAAGTATCAGGGATAAACAGTATGACGCACACAGTTAACCCTGAAGGGGAGAAAAACATAAATTATGCTTACCAGATAATTTCCTTTCCTTCTGTATGAGGAGAGTCCACGGCTTCATTTCTTACTTGTGGGAAATACCGAACCTGGCCACCAGGAGGAGGCAAAGACACCCCAGCCAAAGGCTTAAATACCTCCGCCACTCCCCTCATCCCCCAGTCATTCTGCCAAGGTACAAAGGAACAGTAGGAGAAGGTATAAAGGGTGCCAGAAGAATAAACAAAACATTTTGGTCCGCCCAACGGAGAACACGGGCGGGGGCCGTGGACTTTCCTCATACAGAAGGAAATGATCTGGTAAGCATAATTTATGTTTTCCTTCTTAATATGAGAAGTGTCCACGGCTTCATCCCTTACTTGTGGGAAACTTATACCCAAGCTCTAGAGGACACTGTATGAAAAACGGGAGGGAAAAGGTGAGGCGGACCCTGAGGGCACCACAGCCTGCAAAACCATTCTCCCAAAAGCTGCTTCAGCTGAAGAAAAAACGTCAAACTTGTAAAATTTTGAAAAGGTATGTAAGGAGGACCAGGTAGCCGCCCTACAAATCTGCTCCATAGAGGCCTAATTCTTAAAGGCCGAAGAGAAAGCCACAGCTCTAGTTGAATGAGCCTTAATCCTCTGAGGAGGCTTATGTCCCGCTGTCTCATATGTTAAGCGAATAATACTCCTCAACCAAAAAGATAAGGAAATGGAAGAGGCCTTCTTCCCTTTATGCTTCCCAGAATAGACAACAAACAAAGAAGAAGTCTGTCTAAATTCCTTCATAGCTTGAAGATAGAACTTCAAAGCCCGAACCACATCCAAATTATGAAGTAACCGTTCCTTTCAAAGAAGAAGAATTAGGACACAAGGAAGGAACCACAATCTCCTGATTGATGTTGCGATCAGAAACCTTAGGGAGAAAACCTTACACAGCCTTATCAGCATGAAAAACTAGGTAAGGAGGCTCACATTACAGGGCAGCCATCTCAGAGACTCGCCGAAGCAATAGCCAGTAGAAAAAGAACCTTGCAAGACAGTAATTTAATGTCAACCACATGCATAGGCTCAAACGAAGCCCTCTGCAAAACTTTAAGAACTAGATTTAAACTCCAAGGATGAGCAGAAGATATAAACACAGGCCTGATTCTAGTCAGATCCTGAACAAAGGACTGAACATCAGAAAGCTCAGCGAGCCTCTTGTGCAATCAAACAGATAGAGCCGAAATCTATTCCTTTAGGGAGCTAGCAGAAAGGCCCTTTTCCAGACCATCCTGGAGGGAATCCACGATCTTCACACCAGAATATGTAGGACCTCCACACCTTATGATAGATGCGATGAGTGACCGGCTTTCGAGCTTGAATGAGAGTATCAATCACTCTGGGAAAAACCCAGAGGACTAAGCGTTCAACCTCCACGCAGTCAGCCGCAGAGAATCTAGATTTTGATGAACAAAAGGACCCTGCTCCAGCAGATCCCTGCAACAGGGTAACCTCCATGGAAAAGATACAGACATCCCCACCAGGTTCGCAAACCACATGGCCACGATGGAGCAATTAGTATTGCCGAATGTTACAGAAGCATTAGTTATTCTGTTGTGAAGAGCTTATTTCCCAGCAGCAATGCCTGAACCAGCAAGCCAGCGCCTAAGAAGGGCTCCAAGAAAACTGTAACAAGTTTCATTTCATAAAGAGTTAACTCTTTTTTTTCAGCTTTTAGAAACTATTGTCTAATCACCTCTGGAGCCAGACTGCTAATTGATAAGATGAACTTGTAAACTTGTTATCTTAAGTACTGTAATCCTATTGTGGCCTGTCAAAGGACAGTGCTCTCTATCTAAATGTGTGATGGGGGATTTTGTGCTTCCCCCCCTCTCCCCCTGGGAGTGCCCTGTGTGCATGTAACCTTAATAAAAAGCAGGCTGGGCATCCCAGTCCTGAGTTCTTGTTTGACCCTCAATCGCAGCGTTGACTCGTTTTTGTGGGCAGAAGGGTATCCTAGCTCTACTGCAGCTAAGGGAGATTATTCTATATTTGCGAGACTCATATAGAATACTATGGAAAGCAGCTTCTCCCCTCTTTAGCAATAGGGATCCAGGCTACTAAGCGGTCCATCTCTCAGCGAGACTAAGGGTAACCGTAACATTTGGCGGCAGCGGCGGGATTTTCCTGGATTTCCTAGGAGAGGTACAGAACGGATGGAGAGCGCTTACGAAAAATTGAAGCGTACAACCCTAAAGGATTTACTTGAAAGCAGAGGGGGGTACGCCAGCAACCGGCCGAGGAGAGAGCTGATCGCAGAATTGACCGAACTGGATCAGAGCTTCACAATGGCGGAAACACCGACCACGATTAGTGACGAAAAAACCAGGATTGTTCGGGAAAGGCTCTCATTATACGGGCCGAACCCCTCCATGGAATTGGTACAGCAGTTGATGGCGGAGGCGGACGAGGATATACGAGAGACTCGAGCCCACGAACTCAACCTAGCGAACGCACACCGCAATGCTGAAGCCCCGCAGGTAATCATCCCTGTCGAAAATGCTGGGAGGCCCAAGATACCCTATGCGGCATTTCGACCCTTCCTAGAGAGCAAGACAGGGATTGATGAATATTTGGCGGACTTCGAAAGGCAATGTGCCCTGCACCAGATTCCCAACAGAGAGTGGCCCACGATATTGTCTGGGAAACTATCCGGGCGAGCCCTGGAAGCCTTTCGTACTCTGGGTGCTGAGGAAGTGACACAGTATGAGCTAGTTAAGGAGACACTGTTGCGACGGTACGCTGTAACTCCGGACACGTATCGCCGACAGTTTCGGGGCACGGAAAAGAAGCCTAACGATACCCATATGGAATGGGCGCACCGAATGCGGAGAGCGGCAAATCACTGGCTGAGCGGAAGTAAAGCGGTGACTGGGGAGGAAATTTTACAATTGTTTCTCTTAGAACATTTTTATAATGGCATGGAACAGCAAGGGAAGGAATGGCTGCGAGACTGGCGGCCTTCTACCTTAGAAGAAGCAGCCAAATTGGCCGATGAACATTATGACTCCCGTCTTCACGAACCCATGAACTACCGAGCTCCAGCACGGGTCGAACCCAGAGAGGTTTACCGTGCACCCCCTCGTGCTGAATTCCGAGCCCCGGTGCCCACAGGGCCCGTCCGACACTCAGGACCACCCAATAACAGCTCTGAGCGTCCCAGACCGACTTGCCACCGATGCAAGCAACCAGGGCATTTCATGGCTAGCTGCCCCCTTAATACGCACCAGACACCCAGGAATTACAATTACCCCTCTGGGTCCTATCGTCCGGCCCGGGCCCTCTGTGTTAACCAAGAGGCCCCTATGGAGGGATATGTGGGGCCGCTTCACGAGGCAGACCCTGTATATGCTGCCTCAGATAACCGCCAGCACCATCGGCAGAGGGTATGGCTCGAGGGGCGATCTACCGAGGGATTGCGAGACACAGGGGCTACTATCACGCTGGTACAGAGTCATTTGGTGCCAGAGCACAAGCGATCCGGACAGACTGTGGCCGTTAGAGTGGCGGGGGGGGATGTGTACAAAATTCCAACAGCTAAAGTGCATCTTGATTGGGGAGCGGGAAAGGGGGCTGTGAACGTGGGCCTAATGGATAATTTACCTGCCGAAGTACTACTGGGCAACGATTTGGGCCCCATGACTTCTGCCTATGCTCCAGTATGCAACAACGAGGCGGACCCAGTGACTACACGGGCCCAAGCCCGGACGGAGCGAGAGCTCTCACCAGTGCGGGAGACACAGGTAAGACCTACCCCGACCTTGCCTGACAGGTTAGGCCCCATACCCTGGGACACCCCAGATGCCTTCGAGGCAGAGTCTAAGACTGACCCGACCTTACAAAAGTACCGGGAACGAGCAGAGACCGGAGGGGGCGGGGCAGATAACGAAACATTCTTATGGGAAAAAGGGAAACTATACCGCTGGACAGAGAAAAGGGGACAGCGTAGGCGACAGCTGGTAGTGCCCCACAAATACCGTCAAGAAATCCTTAAAATAGGCCACGACATCCCCTTAGCAGGCCACCTAGCCGTTACCCGTACCCTACACCGCATTACTCACACGTTCTTTTGGCCAGGGGTGCACGCTGACGTTAGAACTTACTGTAACACCTGCGATGTGTGTCAACGAGTAGGAAGGCGAGGCGATCACCCTAAAGCCCAGCTAGTAAATATGCCCATTGTAGAGGAACCCTTCAGCCGGGTTGCTATTGACCTAGTGGGACCACTGGCTACCCCTAGTCCCTCCGGTAAGCGATACATTCTTACCGTAGTGGACTACGCTACCAGGTACCCAGAGGCTGTCGCCCTATCCAACATACAAGCGGATACGGTAGCGAATGCACTAGTACAGGTGTTCTCCCGGGTAGGATTTCCAAAAGAAATCCTATCCGACCGAGGCACCCAATTTACGGCTGAATTGACCCAACAACTCTGGCAGGTTTGCAAAATTAAGTCCCTCCTAAGCTCCCCATACCACCCCCAGACGAACGGGCTGTGTGAGAGGTTCAATGGGACCCTCAAGCAAATGCTCAAGACGTTCACTCAGGAATACCGAGACTGGGAACGCTTCCTGCCGCACCTCCTATTTGCTTATCGGGAGGTGCCCCAGGAAACGACAGGGTTCTCTCCCTTCGAGTTGCTCTACGGAAGAAAGGTACGGGGACCCCTAAACCTGATCCGGGAGCACTGGGAGGGAGAGATGGAGGCTGACGGTGTCCCAATTGTGCCATACGTGCTGGAACTCAGGGACCGAATGGAGCAATTAGCCTAATCCGTGCGGGCTAATCTCCAGTTGGCCCAGAGAAGACAGAAAGTATGGTACGATCGGGGGGCCCGAAAGAGAATCTTCACCATAGGACAAAAGGTGTTAGTACTTAAGCCGGTGAAGACAGACAAATTGCAGGCGTCCTGGCAGGGTCCCTACCAGATCGTAGAGAAAAGGGGAGACACCACTTATGTGATAGCTAGCTGCCACGACAACAATCTTAGAAAGACATTCCATGTAAACATGCTCAAGGAATATTTTGAGCGACCAGAGAACGTGACGGCCGTATGTTGTTCCCCTCAGGAAGACCCCGACAGTTTACCCATTCCAGACCTATTAGAAAAGAGCCTCCCCACAGGTATAGTGGCGCAGGTTCAGATAGGGGACCGACTTAGCCCCACTGAAAGGGAGCAGCTCAACCAACTCCTCCAGTCCAAACACCTCACCTTCTCCCCGAAGCCAGGGTACACTACTTTAACCACCCACCAGGTAGATACTCCGGGACAAGCTCCCTTGCGCCAGGCTCCGTACCGAATCCCCGAAGCAGTTAGGACAGGAATGAAGAAGGAGATCGATGAGATGCTCCAGCTCAGGGTAATTGAGCCCTCTGATAGTCCCTGGGCCTCCCCAGTTGTCTTGGTGCCCAAGAAAGATGGGACCACCCGGTTCTGCATAGACTATCGGAGGCTCAATGAAAATACCGTGACGGACGCTTACCCTATGCCCAGGGTAGACGAGCTACTCGATCGTATAGCCAGGGGAAATTACCTGACCACTATTGACCTCTGCAAAGGTTACTGGCAGATTCCCCTGGCCCCGGAGGCTATCCCCAAGTCGGCATTCGTCACCCCATTCGGCTTATATCAGTTTAGGGTAATGCCGTTTGGGATGAAGAATGCCCCAGCTACATTCCAGCGCTTGGTGGATAGGCTCCTGGATGGCTTCCAGAGTTTTGCTTGCGCCTACCTGGACGACATAGCGATCCACAGTGAGTCCTGGGAGGACCACTTAGCTCATGTGGGAATGGTTCTGGATCAGATCCGGGCTGCTGGCCTGACTCTGAAGCCAGAAAAATGCCACTTTGGGATGGCCGAGGTACAGTACCTGGGTCACCGGGTGGGGTGTGGAAAGCAGCGACCAGAGCCGGCCAAAATAGAAGCTGTCGCCAATTGGCCCACCCCCATCACTAAGACTCAGGTCCTAGCCTTCCTGGGCACGGCAGGGTACTATAGACGGTTCGTACCAGACTACAGCACACTTGCCAAACCCCTGACTGACTTGACCAAGAAGAACTTACCTCGACAGGTCCTGTGGTCTCCCCACTGTGAAACGGCTTTCCAGGCTCTCAAAAATGCTCTAATTAACGCTCCTGTCTTGGCGGCCCCAGCCCTTAACAAACGTTTTATCGTCCATACAGATGCTTCCATGTTCGGGCTGGGAGCTGTCCTCAGCCAAGTAGGCGAAGATGGAGGGGAGCATCCAGTTGCCTACATCAGCCGGAAGCTCCTGCCCCGCGAAGTCAGCTATGCAGCGGTCGAAAAGGAGTGTTTGGCTTTGGTGTGGGCATTAAAGAAATTGACTCCCTATTTATATGGTCAGGAGTTCACTCTGGTCACCGACCATAACCCGTTGGTGTGGCTGAACCGGGTCTCTGGAGATAACGGCAGGCTATTACGTTGGAGCTTATCGTTGCAAACCTTCAATTTCACCATTACTTACAGACCTGGGAAACAGAATGGCAACGCCGACGGGTTGTCCAGACAAACCGACCTCAGCCCCGCATAACCAGCGGTCTGGACAGCCTTAGTCTGCCCCGAAAAGGGGTCAGACCGTGTCTGCCAGAGTGTTCCACAGAAAGGGAGCAATGTTACAGAAGCATTAGTTATTCTGTTGTGAAGAGCTTATTTCCCAGCAGCAATGCCTGAACCAGCAAGCCAGCGCCTAAGAAGGGCTCCAAGAAAACTGTAACAAGTTTCATTTCATAAAGAGTTAACTCTTTTTTTTCAGCTTTTAGAAACTATTGTCTAATCACCTCTGGAGCCAGACTGCTAATTGATAAGATGAACTTGTAAACTTGTTATCTTAAGTACTGTAATCCTATTGTGGCCTGTCAAAGGACAGTGCTCTCTATCTAAATGTGTGATGGGGGATTTTGTGCTTCCCCCCCTCTCCCCCTGGGAGTGCCCTGTGTGCATGTAACCTTAATAAAAAGCAGGCTGGGCATCCCAGTCCTGAGTTCTTGTTTGACCCTCAATCGCAGCGTTGACTCGTTTTTGTGGGCAGAAGGGTATCCTAGCTCTACTGCAGCTAAGGGAGATTATTCTATATTTGCGAGACTCATATAGAATACTATGGAAAGCAGCTTCTCCCCTCTTTAGCAATAGGGATCCAGGCTACTAAGCGGTCCATCTCTCAGCGAGACTAAGGGTAACCGTAACACCGAAGCTTGCTCCTGTTTGATACGGGCCACTAGCCGAGGAAGAAGAGGTAACGGTGGAAAAATGTAAACTAGATTGAGCCTCCAAGGTACTGCTAATGCCTCTATTATCTCAGCCTGAGGATCCCTGAACCGCAACCCATATCTGGGTAGCTTGGTATTAAGCCGGGACCCATAAAATCTATCTCCGGCATCCCCATCTGTTGCAAATCTCCGCAAACACCTCGGGGTGGAGAGACCATTCCCCCGGATGAAAGGATTGTCTGCTGAGGAAATCAGCAACCCAGTTGTCCACACCCGGAATGTGGATCACTGACAGTGAGCAGTTGTGGGCCTCCGCTCATTCCAGAATCCGAGATACTTCACAAATTGTTAGGGAGCTCCTTGTTCCCCCCTGATGGTTGATGTAAGCACTGAGGTTATGTTGTCTGATTGTAATCTGATAAATTGTGACAAACCCAGAAGAGGCCAAGCCTTCAGAGCATTAAAGATCACTCTAAGTTCCAAAATGTTGATCGTGAGGAGAGATACCTCTTGAGTCCACAGGCCCTTTGCCTTCCTGGCACCCCGAACAGCTCCCCATCCTGATAGACTTGCGTCCATAGTCACAATCTCCAGAGCAGAGCCACCAAGAGAGCGATTCTCTCGACCGGTTGTCCAGAGAAATCTGTTGCGACAGATCTGAGTGTTCACAGTTCCACTGATTTTAGCATGCACAGCTAAAGGTGTCTGAGATGGAATCTGGCGAATGGAATGATGTCTATGCTGGACACCATGAGCCTAATTACCTTCATACACCGGGCCACAGAGGGCCTTAAGGAGGTCTGTAGGGCAAGACAATTGGAAGTTATTTTGTAACGTCTCTGGTCTGTAAGAAATATCCTCATGGATATTGAGTCTATCATCGTACCCAAGAATTCCACCCTGGTACTGGGAACAAGGGAACTCTTTTCTAAGTTTATCTTCCATCCATGAGATCGAAGGAGAAGAAGAAGAGCTTTTGAATGGTCCTCTGCCAGCCAAAAGGATGGTGCCTGAACCAGGATGTCGTCTAAGTATGGCTCTACTGCTATACCTCTGGTTCTCGCCACTGCGAGCAGAGCCCCCAGAAACTTCATAAAGACTCTTGGGGCAGTAGCTAGACCAAATGAAAGTGCTACAAACTGGAAGTGCTGGTCCAGGAAAGCAAATCTTAGGAACTTGAAGTGTTTCCTGTGGATTGGAACGTGAAGGTAAGCATCCTTCAAGTCTATCATGGTCATGAACTGTCCTTCTTAAACTAAGGGCAGAATGGACCTTACCGTCTCCATCGTAAACAATGGGACCGACAGGAACTTGTTTAAGCACTTCAGGTCCAGAATCGGGCGAAAAGTTCCCTCCTTCTTTTGGACCACAAAAAGGTTTGAGCAGTACTCCAGACCTCTCTCTGCTAGAGGTACCGGTATAATTACTCCGAGGGAGGAGGGATCCTTCACGCATCCTAGAAAAGCCTCTTGTTTTTCTGGTCTTGAAGACAGGTTTGACAAGAGGAATCTGCCCCTGGGTGGATGAGATTTGAAACCTATCCTGTATCCCTGAGCGATGACCTCCAGGACCCAAAGGTCTTGCATGTCCCCCAGCCAAGCCTCCAAAAAAAGAGATAGTCTACCCCAACATGATCCAGAGACGGATCAGGGGCCGCCCCGTCATGCCGACTTCGGTTCAGAGGGCTTATTGTTCTGCTTGGATTTATTCCAAGACTGAGTCGTTTCCAAGTTCCCTTGGACTGTTCAGGCTTTGCGAAGGGCTGCTGGTGTTGGAATTTAATCGAACAAAAGGAACGAAAATTAGGACCTTGTCCCTTAGGTTTGTTCTTATCCTGCGGTAAAAAGGCACCTTTGCCTCCAGTGACCGTGGATATAATTGAGTCCAGGCCTGGACTGAAAATAATTTTCCCCTTAAATGGAAGGGAAAGAAGTCTAGATTTAGAAGTCATGTCTGCAGACCAAGACTTCAGCCAGAGTGCCCTACAGGCTTATACAGAAAAACCTGACGCCTTGGCATTCAGGCGAATAATCGGCATATTTGCATCACAAATAAAAGAATTAGCTACCCTCAAGGCCTTAATTCTTTCCTGGATCGTGTCAAGGGCACCTTCCACCACGATCAATTCAGATAAAGAGTCGCACCAATAAGTAGCGGCTCCGGCCACCACAGCGACCGCTGCTGCCAGTTAATACAAATATCCCGTGTGCTGAAACATTTTTCTCAACAGAGTTTCTAGCTTCTTATCCATGGGCTCTTTAAACGATGAACTATCCTTAAGAGGGATAGTAGTGAGTTTAGCAAGCGTGGAGATAGCGCCATCCACCTTAGGTACGGAACCTCACAACTCCAATTGAGAGTCCGGAACCGGGAATAATTTCTTAAAAGAAGAAGGGGAACAAGAAGAACCAAGTCTTTCCCATTCATTCTTAATAATATTCACCATCTGTACGGGAACCGGGAAAGTCTGTGGTACAACCCTGTCCTCGTAGACCTTATCTAGTTTAGGAATACAAGGTTCCTCAGGTAATTTAGGTTCTGGAACCTCTAAAGTAGCCAAAACTTCCTTTAACAGAAAATGTAAGTGTTCAATCCTAAATCTAAAGATTGTTTCCTACGCAGCTTGAGGTTTAGAGGCAGCAGATTCCGACCCAGAAAGAGCATCCTCTAAAGTATCAGAGGCATCTTCATCAGCGGATAATCTTGAATCAGATAAATCCAACAAGTTAGTAGATGACCCCTGGGAAGGATAGCAATATTTGACCTTTCGCTTACGCTTAGCGGGGCGAGGTAAAGCACTGAAAGCCGCAGACACTGCAGTTTGTAGCTGTTCAGTAAAGTCTGGCGGTAAGAGGGCCCCTCCAGAAGGAGGATTAGCAGTGCAATGGGAAGCTGCATGTGTAATAGGAGATAACTGCAGGGAACGCACCTCACAGGATGGAGACTCCTCAGAGGTGGACGGCTCAGTGATACTAAACATCTTGGTTTTCTTAGATATAATTACTTTATCAAGGCATGTGGAACATAATTGAGCAGACGGATATACCGTAGCCTCCTCACAATATACAGGAATTAGACTTAGGAAAACTTACAGAAGCACAGGAATCAAGCTCTAATGATTAGATGCCTTATCACCTCCACAGTCCTGAGAACCTTCCTACACACTGACAATGTTACACCAGTACAGGAAACAAGCTCTGATTAGATGCCTTATCACCTGCACCGTCCTTAGAACCTTCCTACACACTGAGAATGTTACAGCAGCACAGGAACCAAGCTCTGATGATTAGATGCCTTATCACCTCCACCTGTCCTGAGAACCTTCCTACTCACTGAGAATGTTACAGCAGCACAGGAACCAGGCTCTGATGATTAGATGCCTTATCACCTGCACCTGTCCTGAGAACCTTCCTACTCACTAACAATGTTACAGCAGCACAGGAATCAAGCTCTGATGATTAGATGCCTTATCACCTGCACCGTCCTGAGAACCTTCCTACTGACTGAGAATGTTACAGCAGCACAGGAACCAAGCTCTGATGATTAAATGCCTTATCACCTCCACCGTCCTGAGAACCTTCCTACTCACTGACAATGCTACAGCAGCACAGGAACCAAGCTCTGATGATTAAATGCCTTATCACCTGCACCATCCTGAGAACCTTCCTACTCACTGACAATGTTACAGCAGCACAGGAACCAGGCTCTGATGATTAAATGCCTTATGACATCCATCTGTCCTGAGAACCTTCCTACTCACTGACAATGTTACGGCAGCACAGGAACCAAGCTCTGATGATTAGATGCTTTATAACCTGCACCTGTCCTGAGAACCTACCTACTCATTGAGACTGTTACAGCAGCACATTAACCAAGCTCTGATGATTAGATGCCTTATCACCTCCACCTGTCCTGAGAACCTTCCTACTCACTGAGAATGTTACAGCAGCACAGGAACCAGGCTCTGATGATTAGATGCCTTATCACCTCCACCTGTCCTGAGAACCTTCCTACTCCCTGAGAATGTTACAGCAGCACAGGAACCAGGCTCTGATGATTAGATGCCTTATCACCATCACCGTCCTGAGAACCTTCCTACTCACTACCAATGTTACAGCAGCACAGGAACCAGGCTCTGATGATTAGATGCCTTATCACCTGCACCTGTCCTGAGAACCTTCCTACTCACTAACAATGTTACAGCAGCACAGGAATCAAGCTCTGATGATTAGATGCCTTATCACCTGCACCGTCCTGAGAACCTTCCTACTGACTGAGAATGTTACAGCAGCACAGGAACCAAGCTCTGATGATTAAATGCCTTATCACCTCCACCGTCCTGAGAACCTTCCTACTCACTGACAATGCTACAGCAGCACAGGAACCAAGCTCTGATGATTAGATGCTTTATCACCTCCACCATCCTGAGAACCTTCCTACTCACTGACAATGTTACAGCAGCACAGGAACCAGGCTCTGATGATTAAATGCCTTATGACATCCATCTGTCCTGAGAACCTTCCTACTCACTGACAATGTTACAGCAGCACAGGAACCAAGCTCTGATGATTAGATGCTTTATAACCTGCACCTGTCCTGAGAACCTACCTACTCATTGAGACTGTTACAGCAGCACATTAACCAAGCTCTGATGATTAGATGCCTTATCACCTCCACCTGTCCTGAGAACCTTCCTACTCACTGAGAATGTTACAGCAGCACAGGAACCAGGCTCTGATGATTAGATGCCTTATCACCTCCACCTGTCCTGAGAACCTTCCTACTCCCTGAGAATGTTACAGCAGCACAGGAACCAGGCTCTGATGATTAGATGCCTTATCACCATCACCGTCCTGAGAACCTTCCTACTCACTACCAATGTTACAGCAGCACAGGAACCAGGCTCTGATGAGTAGATGCCTTATCACCTCCACCGTCCTGAGAACCTTCCTACACACTGAGAATGTTACAGCAGTACAGGAACCAAGCTCTGATGATTAGATGCCTTATCACCTGCACCTGTCCTGAGAACCTTCCTACTCACTGAGAATGTTACAGCAGCACAGGAACCAGGCTCTGATGATTAGATGCCTTATCACCTCCACCTGTCCTGAGAACCTTCCTACTCACTGACAATGTTACAGCAGCACAGGAACCAAGCTCTGATGATTAGATGCCTTATCACCTCTATCTGTGCTGAGAACCTTACTACTCACTGACAATGTTACAGCAGCACAGGAACCAAGCTCTGATGATTAGATGCCTTATCACCTCCACCTGTCCTGAGAACCTTCCTACTCACTGAGAATGTTACAGCAGCACAGGAACCAGGCTCTGATGATTAGATGCCTTATCACCTCCACCTGTCCTGAGAACCTTCCTACTCACTGAGAATGTCACAGCAGCACAGGAACCAGGCTCTGATGATTAGATGCCTTATCACCATCACCGTCCTGAGAACCTTTCTACTCACTACCAATGTTACAGCAGCACAGGAACCAGGCTCTGATGATTAGATGTCTTATCACCTGCAACAGCATGAGAACCTTCCTACTCACTGAGAATGTTACACCAGCACAGGAACCAGGCTCTGATGATTAGATGCCTTATCACCTCCACCTGTCCTGAGAACCTTCCTACTCACTGAGATTGTTACAGCAGCAGAGGAACCAAGCTCTGATGACCAGAAGCCTTATCACCTGCAACAGCCTGAGAACCTTCCTACTCACTGAGACTGTTACAACGGAAGAGGAACCAGGCTATGATGAATAGATGCCTTATCACCTGCACCTGTCCTGAGAACCTTCCTACTCATTGAGACTGTTAGAGCAGCAGAGGAATCAGGTTCTGATGCTTAGATGCCTTATCACCTGCACCTGTCCTGAGAACCTTCCTACTCGCTGAGACTGTTACAGCGGAAGAGGAACCAAGCTCTGAATATTAGATGCCTTATCACATCCACAATTCTGAGAAGCTTCCTACTCACTGAGAATGTTACAGCAGCACAGGAACCAAGCTCTGATTCTGGGTATTGGCATTAGAGTAATAGAGAGTTGTATCTCTATAAACACCTCTGTTTCCAGAACCTTCCTACTCACTGACAATGTTACAGCAGCACAGGAACCAAGCTCTGATGATTAGATGCCTTATCACCTGCACCTGTCCTGAGAACCTTCCTACTCACTGAGAATGTTACAGCAGTACAGGAACAAAGCTCTGATGATTAGATGCCTTATCACCTCCACGTGTCCTGAGAACCTTCCTACTCACTGAGATTGTTACAGCAGCAGAGGAACCAAGCTCTGATGATCAGAAGCCTTATTACCTGCAACAGCCTGAGAACCTTCCTACTCACTGACAATGTTACAGCAGCACAAGAACCAAGCTCTGATGATTAGATGCCTTATCACCTGCACCTGTCCTGAGAATCTTCCTACTCACTGAGACTGTTACAACAGAAGAGGAACCAGGCTCTGATGATTAGATGCCTTATCACCTGCACCTGTCCTGAGAACCTTCCTACTCATTGAGACTGTTAGAGCAGCAGAGGAATCAGGCTCTGATGCTTAGATGCCTTATCACCTGCACCTGTCCTGAGAACCTTCCTACTCACTGAGACTGTTACAGCAGCACAGGAACCAAGCTCTGAAGATCAGATGCCTTATCACCTCCACCTGTCCTGAGAACCTTCCTGCACACCAACAATTTTACACCAGCACAGGAACCAGGCTCTGATGATTAGATGCCTTATCACATCCACAATCCTGAGAAGCTTCCTACTCACTGAGAATGTTACACCAGCACAGGAACCAAGCTCTGATGATTAGATGCCTTATCACATCCACAATCCTGAGAAGCTTCCTACTCAATAAGAATGTTACAGCAGCATAGGAACCAAGCTCTGATGAACAGATGCCTTATTACCTGCACCGTCCTGAGAACCTTCCAACTCACTGACAATGTTACAGCAGCACAGGAACCAGGCTCTGATGATTAGATGCCTTATCACCTCCACCTGTCCTGAGAACCTTTCTACATGCTGACAATGTTACAGCAGCACAGGAACCAAGCTCTGATGATTAGATGCCTTACCACCTGCACCTGTCCTGAGAACCTTCCTACTCACTGAGACTGTTACAGCAGCAGAGGAAACAAGCTCTGAAGATCAGATGCCTTATCACCTCCACCTGTCCTGAGAACCTTTCTACATGCTGACAATGTTACAGCAGCACAGGAACCAAGCTCTGATGATTAGATGCCCTATCACCTGCACCTGTCCTGAGAACCTTCCTGCACACCAACAATTTTACACCAGCACAGGAACCAGGCTCTGATGATTAGATGCCTTATCACATCCACAATCCTGAGAAGCTTCCTACTCACTGAGAATGTTACAGCAGCACAGGAACCAAGCTCTGATGATCAGATGCCTTATTACCTGCACCGTCCTGAGAACCTTCCTACTCACTGACAATGTTACAGCAGCACAGGAACCAAGCTCTGATGATTAGATGCCTTATCACCTGCAACAGCCTGAGAACCTTCCTACTCACTGACAATGTTACAGCAGCACAAGAACCAAGCTCTGATGATTAGATGCCTTATCACCTGCACCTGTCCTGAGAACCTTCCTACTCACTGAGACTGTTAGAGCAGCAGAGGAATCAGGCTCTGATGCTTAGATGCCTTATCACCTGCACCTGTCCTGAGAACCTTCCTACTCACTGAGACTGTTACAGCGGAAGAGGAACCAGGCTCTGATGATTAGATGCCTTATCACCTGCACCTGTCCTGAGAACCTTCCTACTCACTGAGACAGTTACAGCAGCAGAGGAACCAGGCTCTGATGATTAGATGCTTTATCAACTGCACCTGTCCTGAGAAGCTTTCTACTCACTGACAATGTTACAGCAGCACAGGAACCAAGCTCTGATGATTAGATGCCTTATCACATCCACAATTCTGAGAAGCTTCCTACTCACTGAGAATGTTACAGCAGCACAGGAACCAAGCTCTGATGATCAGATGCCTTATCCCATCCATAATCCTGAGAAGCTTCCAACTCACTGAGAATGTTACACCAGCACAGGAACCAAGCTCTGATGATTAGATGCCTTATCACATCCACAATCCTGAGAAGCTTCCTACTCAATAAGAATGTTACAGCAGCATAGGAACCAAGCTCTGATGAACAGATGCCTTATTACCTGCACCGTCCTGAGAACCTTCCAACTCACTGACAATGTTACAGCAGCACAGGAACCAGGCTCTGATGATTAGATGCCTTATCACTTCCACCTGTCCTGAGAACCTTTCTACATGCTGACAATGTTACAGCAGCACAGGAACCAAGCTCTGATGATTAGATGCCTTATCACCTGCACCTGTCCTGAGAACCTTCCTACTCACTGAGACTGTTACAGCAGCAGAGGAAACAAGCTCTGAAGATCAGATGCCTTATCACCTCCACCTGTCCTGAGAACCTTCCTACTCACTAAGACTGTTACAGCAGCATAGGAACAAACTCTGATGATTAGATGCCTTATCACCTGCACCTGTCCTGAGAACCTTCCTACACACCAACAATGTTACACCAGCACAGGAACCAGGCTCTGATGATTAGATGCCTCATCACATCCACAATCCTGAGAAGCTTCCTACTCACTGAGACTGTTACAGCAGCAGAGGAAACAAGCTCTGAAGATCAGATGCCTTATCACCTCCACCTGTCCTGAGAACCTTCCTACTCACTAAGACTGTTACAGCAGCATAGGAACAAACTCTGATGATTAGATGCCTTATCACCTGCACCTGTCCTGAGAACCTTCCTACACACCAACAATGTTACACCAGCACAGGAACCAGGCTCTGATGATTAGATGCCTCATCACATCCACAATCCTGAGAAGCTTCCTACTCACTGAGAATGTTACAGCAGCACAGGAACCAAGCTCTGATGATCAGATGCCTTATTACCTGCACCGTCCTGAGAACCTTACTACTCACTGACAATGTTACAGCAGCACAGGAACCAAGCTCTGATGATTAGATGCCTTATCACCTGCAACAGCCTGAGAACCTTCCTACTCACTGACAATGTTACAGCAGCACAAGAACCAAGCTCTTATGATTAGATGCCTTATCACCTGCACCTGTCCTGAGAACCTTCCTACTCACTGAGACTGTTACAACGGAAGAGGAACCAGGCTCTGATGATTAGATGCCTTATCACCTGCACCTGTCCTGAGAACCTTCCTACTCATTGAGACTGTTAGAGCAGCAGAGGAATCAGGCTCTGATGCTTAGATGCCTTATCACCTGCACCTGTCCTGAGAACCTTCCTACTCACTGAGACTGTTACAGCGGAAGAGGAACCAGGCTCTGATGATTAGATGCCTTATCACCTGCACCTGTCCTGAGAACCTTCCTACTCACTGAGACTGTTACAGCAGCAGAGGAACCAGGCTCTGATGATTAGATGCTTTATCAACTGCACCTGTCCTGAGAAGCTTTCTACTCACTGACAATGTTACAGCAGCACAGGAACCAAGCTCTGATGATTAGATGCCTTATCACATCCACAATTATGAGAAGCTTCCTACTCACTGAGAATGTCACAGCAGCACAGGAACCAAGCTCTGATGAGCAGATGCCTTATCCCATCCATAATCCTGAGAAGCTTCCTACTCACTGAGAATGTTACACCAGCACAGGAACCAAGCTCTGATGATTAGATGCCTTATCACATCCACAATCCTGAGAAGCTTCCTACTCAATAAGAATGTTACAGCAGGATAGGAACCAAGCTCTGATGAACAGATGCCTTATTACCTGCACCGTCCTGAGAACCTTCCAACTCACTGACAATGTTACAGCAGCACAGGAACCAGGCTCTGATGATTAGATGCCTTATCAACTGCACCGTCCCGAGAACCTTCCTACTCATTGAGAATGTTACAGCAGCACATGAACAAAGCTCTGATGATTAGATGCCTTATCACCTCCACCTGTCCTGAGAACCTTTCTACATGCTGACAATGTTACAGCAGCACAGGAACCAAGCTCTGATGATTAGATGCCTTATCACCTGCACCTGTCCTGAGAACCTTCCTACTCACTGAGACTGTTATAGCAGCAAAGGAACCAAGCTCTGAAGATCAGATGCCTTATCACCTCCACCTGTCCTGAGAACCTTCCTACTCACTAAGACTGTTACAGCAGCATAGGAACAAACTCTGATGATTAGATGCCTTATCACCTCCACCTGTCCTGAGAACCTTCCTACACACCAACAATGTTACACCAGCACAGGAACCAGGCTCTGATGATTAGATGCCTTATCACATCCACCTGTCCTGAGAACCTTCCTACTCACTGAGAATGTTACAGCAGCACAGGAACCAAGCTCTGATGATTAGATGCCTTATCACATCCACAATCCTGAGAAGCTTCCTACTCACTGAGAATGTTACAGCAGCACAGGAACCAAGCTCTGATGATCAGATGCCTTATTACCTGCACCGTCCTAAGAACCTTCCTACTCACTGACAATGTTACAGCAGCACAGGAACCAAGCTCTGATGATTAGATGCCTTATCACCTGCAACGTCCTGAGAACCTTTCTACTCACTGAGAATGTTACAGCAGCACATGAACCAAGCTCTGATGATAAGATGCCTTATCACCTGCACCGTCCTGAGAACCTTTCTACTCACTGAGAATGTTACAGCAGCACAGGAACCGATTATACACAGAAAAAGTGTGATAATAAGTGAGCAAAAAACAATAGCACGCCTGCACTGCCGGTAAGCACTAAAGCTAAAACCCGAAGGTAACAAGAATGTGACGTAAAACATACTGTGCATAGATCAGAAGCAACTTCTGAGCATGTTGAAAGAGCTAAATTTAAATGTAGTTTTTGTAAAAGTGCCCAAAAGTGATAGAAATTGCTAGTAAAAGGTCTACGAATATATATCCACTGACTACGTGAATCATACTATTAGCCGGTGGGCTTCTAAGATGCAGGTACTTACCAATCAGCACCTCTGTCCACTGGGTTTACTTCAGCTGCAGCAATTTGTTTTCAGCAGACCAGCCCATACTACCCAGTGCATGCACATTGTCCACATTTTAACTGTGGAGGGCTGTGAAACCTTCAAGGAGCAGTTCACTGTAGACCAGGGGAATGGTGGACAAGTGCACATTTTACCTGGGAAGGACTGTGGACCCACAAGGAGAGGCTCACTGTAGACCAGGGGATTTGTCGACAAGTGCACATTTCACCTGGGGAGGGCTGTGAATCCACCAGGAACAGCGCACTGTAGACCAGGGGATTGGTGGACAAGTGTCCATTTCACCTGGGGAGGGCTGTGGATCCACAAGGAGAAGCTCACTGTAGACCAGGGGATTGATGGTCAAGTGCACATTTTACTTAGGAAGGACTGTGGACCCACAAGGAGAGGCTCACTGTAGACCAGGGGATTTGTCGACAAGTGCACATTTCACCTGGGGAGGGCTGTGGATCCACAAGGAGAAGCTCACTGCAGACCAGGGGATTGGTGGACAAGTGCACATTTCACTTGGGGAGGGCTGTGGATCCTACAAGGAGCAGCTCACTGTAGACCAGGGGATTGGTGGACAAGTGCACATTTCACTTGGGGAGAGCTGTGGATCCACAAGGAGCAGCTCACTGTAGACCAGGGGATTGGTGGACAAGTGCACATTTCACCTGGGGAGGGCTGTGGATCCACAAGGAGAAGCTCACTGCAGACCAGGGGATTGGTGGACAAGTGCACATTTCACTTGGGGAGGGCTGTGGATCCTACAAGGAGCAGCTCACTGTAGACCAGGGGATTGGTGGACAAGTGCACATTTCACTTGGGGAGAGCTGTGGATCCACAAGGAGCAGCTCACTGTAGACCAGGGGATTGGTGTACAAGTGCACATTTCACTTGGGGAGGGCTGTGGATCCCACAAGGAGCAGCTCACTGTAGACCAGGAGATTGGTGGACAAGTGCACATTTCACTTGGGGAGGGCTGTGGATCTCACAAGGAGCAGCTCACTGTAGACCAGGGGATTGGTGGACAAGTGCACATTTCACTTGGGGAGGGCTGTGGATCCCACAAGGAGCAGATCACTGTAGACCAAGGGATTGGTGGACAAGTGCACATTTCCCCTGGGAGACCTTTCTTCACTGCCTGTATGATAACACCTTGTCTGCCCATCTGAATGGCCGGTTACTTCAAAGTGGAAATGATCAGTTAGAGGATTCACTTTCAAATAATGAGAAGATCCTGCATTTCACTTTCACCTCACTCCTCATCAAGGAGACAATATGACTGAGGATCATGGGAAGTGGAAATGATTTAAAGCTCTGGTGTGTTG